>NC_142603.1:24494340-24722811 GCF_041222555.1 Hakea prostrata
GCAAATGCAAGTGCAAGTGCAAGTGCGAGTGCAAGGCCTTTTGTTCGAAGCCCTCTGTTGCGCCACCCCTGTTGGATCCAGCCAATCTGTTTGCTTCTCTCTGCAAGCAAGCTGGTCATTTTGCTCGTGCTGTCCGAAGCGGCCCTTGACACCGCCTGCCCCGGTGGTGAAGAGTGCTCCTGCTCCTCCCTCGGTAGAGTTTTCGGTATTTCGATCTTGAGCGGGATCCAAGCCATGATGTGATTACGGGTACATTGTTAGTCGCTTCTATTTGCATTTGTCTTATTTGATACGGGTGCATCTCATTCGTTCATGTCATCTGCATTCATCAAGAAGACTAACCTAATCCTCGAGAAGTTGTCTAGTTGTTTATTGATTAGTACACCTACTGGTCTGTTGTGAAACTAGATAAGGGGTTATCTAAATGTCTGTGTTGATTGGTGAGAAGAACTTGGAAGCCAATTTTGTGATTCTTGACATGAAGGACTTCGATGTTATTTTGGGAATTGATTGGTTGACGGCCCACAAAGCTGTGTTCCTTTGTTCCTCAAAGAAGATTCAGTTCCATATTTGTGGAAGTCCGGTCTTTGAATTTCGAGGTGAAAAGAGAAGGGTTTGTAAGAAGGTCTTTATCTGCTTGATGCAAGTCTATGCCCTAGTGGATGATGCTTCATCGAAGGCAAGGGTATAGTGGAGAAAGAGTCGATGAAGTCGAGTTGTCCTGCGACTTTGTTGATGTCTTCCACGATGATCTATCGGGAGTGCCTCCGGACGAGAGATGTCGAATTCTCTATTGATCTCGTCCCCGGTGCCGCTCCGGTATCTAAAGCTCCGTATAGGATGGCTCCTCTGAGTTGAAAGAGTTGCAAAATCAGTTGAATGAGCTCATTGATAGAGGTTTCGTGCAGCCCTAGTGTGTCACCTTGGGGAGCTCCGGTCTTGTTCGTCAAGAAGAAAGACGGTAGTATGCGCTTGTGCATCGACTACCGTGAGTTGAATAAGTTGACTATCAAGAATAGATATCCGCTGCCCCGAGAATCGATGATCTCTTCGATCGGTTGAAGGGTGCGGTTGTGTTCTCGAAGATTGACTTAAGGTCCGGATATCACCAATTGAAAGTGAAGTCTAGTGATATCTTCAAGACAGCTTTCGAACGCGGTATGGTCACTACGAGTTTAGAGTCATGCCTTTCGGATTGACCAATGCTCTGCGGTGTTCATGGACCTCATGAACCGAGTATTTCATGATGTGCTTGATAAGTTTGTGATTGTTTTCATTGATGACATCTTGATCTATTCGAAGAGCGAAGAAGAGCATGCGAGTCATCTAAGTTTCACTTTGCAAAGGTTGCGGGAAAGAAGTTGTTTGCTAAGTTTAGCAAGTGTGATTTACGGCTTAAGAGAGTGGTTTTCCTTGGTCATGTAGTTTCAGCCGAAGGTATTCGTGTCGATCTGAAAAGGTCCAAGCTGTGGCTGATTGGGAGAGACCGAAGTCGATAACGGAAATAAGAAGTTTTCTTGGATTGGCGGGTTACTACCGAAGGTTTATTGAGAACTTTTCTCGGTTGGCTGCTCCTATGACTAAGTTGACCGGGAAAGAAGAGAAGTTTGTTTGGTCGGCGCTTTGTGAGAAGAATTTCCAAGAGTTGAAAGATAGATTGACAAGTGCCCCGGTTTTGACTATACGATAGTTCCGGTGGTATGACAGTTTATACCGATGCGTCAAAGATTGGTTTGGGTTGTGTCTTGATGCAACATGGCAAGGTCGTAGCCTATGCTTCTCGGCAATTGAAGGATTATGAGCGGAATTACCCCACTCACGATCTAGAACTTGCCGCCGTTGTCTTTGCTTTGAAGATTTGGAGACATTATCTTTACGGTGAGAAGATTGCCATTTTCACGGATCATAAGAGTTTGAAATACTTCTTTACCCAAAAGGAGTTGAACATGAGACAAAGGAGATGGTTGGAACTCGTCTCCGATTATGATTGTGATATTCGGTATCATCCTGGGAAAGCAAATGTTGTTGCCGATGCTCTTAGTAGGAAGAACCAGGAAGAAGACTTTGGATTTAAATGCTTTGAGTTTACCATTGTGGTCTTCTATTGAGAGTTTTGGTTTGGAAATCGTCCCGAGAATTCTGATTTTATTCTTTACGCCATGACGGCAAGATCTGGTCTTAGAGATAAGATTGTTGCTCTGCGGAGAGTTACGATCAAGAGTTTTTGACCAAAGTTGAGAAGATTTCTTCGAATCCTGAGTCGGATCCCGACTTTGGTATATCCATGGATGGTGCTTTGTTGTTTAGAGGAAGGCTGTGTGTGCTGCCAAGCGATGAAGTTAAGAAAGAAATATTGAAGGAAGCACACCAGTCGGTCTTTCTTTGTACACCGGGAAGCACCAAGATGTACAAGGACTTGAAGGAACATTTTTGGTGGATTGGTCTAAAGGCGGATGTTGATGATTTTGTTGCCAAGTGTGAGACTTGCCAACGTGTGAAAGCCGTCCGACAACCTCCATCTGGATTACTTCAACCCCTTCCTATTCCTAGTTGGAAGTGGGAAGATATCTCCATGGACTTTGTGACTAGCTTGCCTCGGACAAGTAAAGGCAATGACACTTTGTGTGGGTGATTGTTGATAGGTTGACCAAATCAGCCCATTTCATTCCTATGAAGATCACTCATACTCTGGATAAGCTAGCCAGGCTTTATG
The DNA here is from genome assembly GCF_041222555.1 of Hakea prostrata. Taxonomy (NCBI): domain Eukaryota; kingdom Viridiplantae; phylum Streptophyta; class Magnoliopsida; order Proteales; family Proteaceae; genus Hakea; species Hakea prostrata. Next base: position 24,497,054 of record NC_142603.1, read on the forward strand.
TGGATAATGTGGTTCGTCTGCATGGTGTGCCTTTGAGTATTGTTTCGGATCGTGATCCTAGGTTCACCTCAAGGTTTTGGAATAGTTTGCGGAAGGCCTTGGGAACCCAATTGAACTTGAGTACAGCTCATCATCCACGGTCGATGGACAATGCGAGCGGACAATTCGGACATTGGAAGACATGCTCGGATCTTGTGTGGTGGATATGGGTGGTAATTGGGATGAACACCTAGCTTTGGTTGAGTTTGCCTATAACAACGGTTATCAAGCAACAATAGGCATGGCTCCATTCAAGGCTTTGTATGGTAGTACTTGTAGGACACCTTTGTCTTTGGTGAGGCAAGGTGAAAGAAAAGTCTTAGGTCCTGAGATGATTGAAGCTACAAGTGCTATGGTAGATATGATAAGAGAAAGGATTAAGTACGCCTTGATCGAGGCAGAAATCTTATCTTGATAAGAGAAGGACCGATTTGGAATTTCAAGTTGGAGAGAAAGTCTTTTGAAGGTCTCACCAATGAAGGGTGTGATGAGATTCAATGTTAAGGAAAGCTTAGCCCTCGTTACATTGGACCTTTCGAGATTTTGGAAAAGGTTGGACCTGTTGCGTATCGATTAGCATTACCTCCGTCTCTTGCTGGTGTGCACAATGTGTTCCATATTTCGATGCTCCGAAAATACATAGAGAATCCGGAACACATTTTGCAGCAAGCACTGAAGGACTTAGTGCTTGATTTGACCTATGATGAAGAACCGGCCGAAATCCTGGATAGGAAGGACAAGCAGCTGCGGAATCGCGCCATTCCTTTGGTGAAGATTCGGTGGAAGAACCATACCCCTGAAGAAGCTTCTTGGGAGAAGGAAGAAGACATGAAGGAGAAGTTTCCTTACCTCTTTGGAAGCACGGAGTACGCTTTCAATTTCGGGGGACGAAATTTCTTTAAGGGGGGGAGAATGTGAAACCCAGCCCTAACCTTGACCCGGAAACCTTGTTATTTGTAGGTCCGATGACCCGAAGTAAAGTAAGAAGTCAGCTTTGGGCCATCCCAGTAGAGGACTTGGTGTCTGGCTTTGAATCCATGAAGGTTGATGATGAGGTTCTATTTATGGAAACAGAATCCTGATGAAGATCTAATTAGTTGATGGACTTGGAGTGCTCTCTATCTTGGTTTGAAGGCATTTCTACCTACTAGGTAAGTCACTTGACTTGTGTGCAAAACCCCTTTAGGTTTGGATTTGATCTGGGCCTTCAATTCCCTGTTTTGGCCTTCTTTATCGCATTGGTCGGTGATTGGTCGGCTGGGCCAGTCGACCAATCCACTCGACCAATGGGTGCTGTCTTTGGCAATTAGGTTGATTCTTGCTCTATTTAAGTCTAACCTCGAGTCCACTTCGTATTTGCTGCCTCCAAACCCTTTGGAACGAACCAAAGACCTCTGCAAGTCATCTCTCTTGCATCCTTGGAGTTTTCTTGGCGGATCTTCGTCAGAACTCTTCTTTTTGCATCAAAAGGTATGTCTACTCTCTCTTCTTCTCCTACATCTTTGTTTTTCTTTCCTTTTTGAGTTGAGACAGTAGAAGAGATGCTGCATTCTCTGTTGCAAACATCTCTGAACATGTTCTCATGATCATCCTAAGGATTTAAGGCTAGAACAATGATCTTAACCATGATCATTGCAAGCTTTTGAAGGATTCATGATCGAACCATGATTTAATCTCTGTTAATTTCCTAATCTGAATTCTGATCTCTTTGGATCTTCTTTCATTGATCATGTTAGTGGTTAATGGTTGTGTTTTTCTTTCTATGATCCATAATCCATAGAATTCTAGTTGTTCTCTTCTACCTTACTATGTGTTCTTCATGATGCATGATAGTACATATATGGTAGGTTTTATTTCCTTATTTAGATTTATGCTTCTAAGCCTTATTCCATGAAGACCTATGCATGTTTTCATGTTTTCATTTCCAAAAGCAATGATCCATCCTCCTATTGTTCTTGTCCTTGTTTTCTATTTCAAAATTCATCAAGATCCATGTTTGATTTATTTATGGTAACTTTTTGTTTCCTAATTTGGATCTTGATACCTTGATTTGATTAGTGTTTTGAGGTCCCCTATATGCTAGAATACTACTGATGTAGTCTACCCCTTGATTAGTACCCTTTTGAACCACCAAATTCGGATTTCATATCTCAAAACTCTGATTTTCTAAGCTCATCTGCATTGGTCGGTTGATTGGTCGTTGGACCACTCGACCAATCCACTCGACCAATGAGTTCGGCAACTCCCGAGAATTGGTCTGTTTCGGATGCTTTGCTATATTTTCTGTTAGGGATCTTTCCTAATATGTTGTATATACTTGTTTAGGACCTTCTTCTCAAGTTTGCCAAGATCTTACTTGATTTCTTAGGATTCTTTGCGAGTTATAAAAGGTAAGGATGGTTATTTCTTTAATTACATAGATAGCATGAATCTAGTTTCTATATTTGAATATCATTAATATGTTTCCTAAATTAGATTCTTACAATGATATACTACTGTTGCATAACTTTGATTACAGTAGCATTACTTATTCATATTGAATTGATTCATGTATGATTTACTTACCAATGTTATACAAGTGATTGTAAATATTGATTTCTTTCCATATATGGAGTTACCATATATGTGATGATATGAATTGATGCATGTGTATGCTTACGTATGGTTTGGAAAGGAGAGGTGTCCTTTTGACATTTCTGTCCTTGGACTACTACGGGAATATTATGGGATGTTTCCGGAGATGCCCTCTGGACACCTTCCTAAACTGTTGGATGACATATATAGGATTGTCTAGTAGTGTTTGGCTAGGATGTCTGTTATGTCGGACCCTAATCGGAGGGGTATTGAGACCGAACGACCCGTGGTAGCAATGGGGATTCATGGGCGCTCAAGACCGGTAACCAACCCGTGAGAGGACAGGAATCACATTGTGGGGGCCATTTATTGGTAGGGTTGCATATGGTTAGACTTGGGCTCACGGGCGCTTAAGACCGGTAACCAACCCGTGAGAGGACGTGAGAGCTTCCCGTTTACCATATGTGGATGATCAATAGGGTTGGTGAGTCCGTAGTCAGGGACTATGAGGACTCTAGTGTGAAGGATACCGGAAAGGATCGTCGGGGACGAGGAATGGAAGTATCTGGATCGACTTGATGTAACCAAGTAGAAGACTTGCATTTGGCTAGGTATTACACGACATGCGCCGGTACTTATACCAAATGGTTGTGAGAGAGTGTGTTGACTTAACCCCCTGCCAAGGTTTGTCTGAGGGATGAAGGACCCATTACCAACGGCTGCTCAAGACCGGTGAAATGATCCGTGAGAGAATCCAAGATATCTTAAATGGTTGAGGATGTGAGTGGACTTTCCTAAAGAAGTACGGTGCTATGACTTAAAGCATGTCTGCCAATAGAGACCAGCATACATAGAGTTAGAATCATTCATTCATTGTTTGTCTCATATCATATTGCATTTATGTTTGTTACGGAATTCTGCCATTTATGTTATTATGGATTTTAAGCGCCTTCTTGAGTTTCTTTGAAACTCATTCCTTTATTGTACAATGTTGTTAGACTATCCTGCAGTACTGAATACTATGACGGTCCCTATGAGGAAGCGCAAGGCGAAGAGACATATCTCCGGGGAAGGTGATTGCGGTTACCACAATTACTTTGAAGATCCTAAGGGGGGTTTGTGCCCGGCGGGGGGGTTGGGCGGCCCTTGGGGGGGGGGGGCGGGGGGGTTTTTATTGGGTCTCCCCCTACGAGGGGGGGGGCCGCGGAGGGGGGAATAGTTTAGTTCCCCACTGCTTTGGGTGTGGGGGTTTGTTTTTTTTTTTTTTTTGTTTTTCTTTCCTTTTTGGTTTTGGGGGGGGTTTGTGTGTTTTTTTTTTCTTTTTGTTTCCCTGCTTTTTTTTTTTTTTCCTTTTTTTTTTTTTTTTTTTCTTTTTTTTTTTTTTTTTTTTTGTTTTTTTTTCCCCCTTCCTTTTTTTTTTTTTTTTTTTTTTTTTTTTTTTTTTTTGTTGGGGGGGGGGGTGGCGGCGCGCCCCGTTTTGGTGGGCGGGGGCTCGCTCGCGCGTGTGGGGGGGGGGGGGGGGGGGGGGGGGCGTGACACCTTTCGTCCTTCGGCCTACTTCCGTATTCCTTGTACTCCAACAACAGCTCTATCAACGGGGTTTTGTTCTCTCTTTTTCCCCCGAAACGTTTCCGAACAAGTGAGTGTTTTGTTTTCCCTCTCTTTCCCCCCCTGTGGGGCGCGCGGTGGTCCTTGCTGGGGTTTAGTTTGTTGTTTTGTCTGAAGTTTAGAAAACTAGGGTTTCCCCCCTATTGTTGTCATTTATTTCTGTACTGATACGGCTTTTTTTTTTTTTTTTTGCATAGTGGCTCCCAAGATCAACCCGAACTTTATCAGAGCAAAATCTTGCAAGAAAATCGTTCCTTCGGTGGTGGTTGGGGCCGGTGCGGTGGTTTCAGCTAGTGAATCCTCCAAGCGTAAGGCGGCTGCTGCCGGTGAATCTTCAAGTCGGATTCCCGCAGTTTCTGGTGATGCCGTCCTGCGCCTCCTTTGCCCGAAGTGATCGCTCGTCTTTCCCGGGAAGATCTTGATCACTCCGTTGCCGATGGTGCTTGCCGGCGCTCCTGTTGGTGAGCTTTGTTGGTGCACCCCCGAAGGAGACTCTTCGGGCATACGAGGCAACTATGTTGGCGTCTGATGAAGGTGTGGTCCCAGCAGGTGCTGCTCCTATTTCTAACTCTAGTGCTTGTTTGGCATCCTCCTCCTCTCCTTCCGAGTTGGAGGATTTTGCCACTAGGAAGCGCCGTCGGGTGACAAGTGATGAAGCTCATCCTTCTCTTGGTGTAGCTCATCCTTCTCATCCTTCGCTTGAATTAGTGTCAAACGAGTTTGACGGAGCGTTGGAATGGTGTCTTGCTGCTCGAATGACTTACGAGAGCGCAGTTCTTTCCAAACTTCCGGATGAAGTCTTTACGAAGTCCTTTGGTGATGTAAGTCTTTCTTCATTATCCCTCGATTCTGAAAAATTACTTTTCTGCTCCTTGCTAACTCGGAAGTTGTTTGCGGGAGTCTTCTTTGTAACTTCCACAACCAAGTGGAAGCGGTTTCTAGGCTCGATGGATTGAGCAATGAAGTTTCTAGGCTTCGGGAAATCTCGAAGCTAAAGATGTTGAGATTGCTCGCCTTCGGAATCTAGCTTGGGAGGTGGCGGGAGAAAAAATTCGATGATTGGTCGTCTTCGGTCGGACTTGGATGATGCCGGGGAGAAGATCCGGCGGCTGGAGCGAACAGTTGGAAAGTCGGGAGCCAAAGGATGCGAAACGTTACACGAAAGGCAAGCTGTCGTTCCTTTGCCCGAATCCCTTCCAAGCGATGTTCGCAGAGCCTGCGTCTTCAAGTATTTACACGGTAAGCCTTTTGTTGATATGCTGAATGCTTATAACTTGCGGGCGTACCGGGATGGTGAGAACGAAGTATGGGAATCAATATTAAGGAAGGATCCTCATTTTGATACGACTCCCTACGGTGCTTGTTTGCCATCCTGAAGTATTTACCGACACGGGTATTCCTCCTCCGATTGGACCAAGGATAAGATTGATCCTCCACCTTCCGATCCAGATATTATGCAATATCTGGAAGATTCTCCTGTTTATTCTCCCTGGAAGAAGTCAATTATGACGAGCTTGTCTTGAATGCGAGTTTGGTCGAGGACCATACTTCTCTGGACAAAATTTGGACAAAGAGTATGAAATTGCGGAGGATTTTATGCATACCGAAATATTTTTGTAATCCTCATTTCTTCTCTTCTTTTCCTTGAATCCCCACCAATGGTTGACTCATATGTTTGTTCTAGCAAAGTCGCGTCGATCTTGTATAACTTCTTAACGAGTCACCTATGATGACTTTCTTCTTTGATCGAAGATTGTATCCAGCTCTTGTAATTGTTTTGATACTGGCCTCTTTGGATCTTTTGAAGAAATAAGAAATTACTTTATCTTTGAACTTTGCTAGCCACTTGAATCGCCGTTGCATTAGGTCTTAGTTGTTTGAAACAATGCCTTTACGGACCCTTAAGGATTTCCGGAGAAATACAATAAGTGCGAGAAGGAACTCACTCGGGTTTTAAACCGATGCCTTTACTTAAGGATTTCCGGAGAAATACAATAAGTGCGAGAAGGAACTCACTCGGGTTTTAAACCGATGCCTTTACTTAAGGATAATTCAAAAATTCAATAAGTCTCGAAGGAACTCACTCGGGTTTCAAACCGACGCCTTGCAAAAGGAACTCACTCGGATTTTCATCCGATGCCTCGACTTAAGAAAGTTCGAAAAATTTCCATAAGTGTTGAAGGACCCCCACGAATTTTCATCCGATGCCTTATAGTTGGATCTTGTTCTTGAATGTGGTGTATGATGCCCCCCAATCAAAAGATAGTTTGTTGAAAGCCAAAAATTGCATTGATTGAGTTGAAAATGATTACATCGCGAACAAAATTTGAAATCATCCTCAAGGATAAAACTTTTTGAGATGCCTAGCATTCCACGAACGATCCAACTCTTTACGGGTATTGATGTTCTTCGACTTTGTAAGCTCTGAACCGACCGGTTTCACAACCATATAAGGTCCTTCCCGGGAAGGGTCCAATTTTCTTTGGTGACGCGGGTCGGAAGCTAGGGTGTTTCTCAACACCAAATCTCCGGCTAAGTACCGAACGATTCTTCACTCGAGTATTATAATGAGACGCTATCCTTCTTTGATAATGTTGAGTTCGTGCTATTGCCTTTGCCCGAACTTCGTCCAACAAATCAAGACTATCAAGCAGTCCTTGTTCATTTGCTTTTTCCTCGAACTCACGATCCCGTAACGTCCCTGCCATTATCTCCCTTTGGTGCCAATGCTTCGGATCCATATGCCAACTTTGAATGGAGTTTCTCCTGTGGGTGTTCGAACCGTAGTTCTATAAGCCCACAGTACATTATGAAGTTCTTCGACCCAAGAAGCTTTGTCGGCTTCGAGTCTTCTCTTTATTCCTTCCGGTGGCGTTCGGTTAGTAACCTCTACCTGTCCATTGCTTTGGGGGTATGCCACGAGGACATACGATGCTCGATCATATATGTTCCACGAGAATTGCTCAAATTGTGGACGGTCGAAGCGAGTACCATGGTCGGTGACAATAATCTTTGGAATCCCAAAGCGATATATGATTGATTCAAGCACAAATTTCTCCACTTTTTTCTCGGTAATTGCCGCCGGTGCAGCTTCTACCCATTTTGTGAAGTAATCAATTGCTACTATCGAGATATTCCCGTCCACTTTGATGCCTTGGTGAATTTGCCCATGATATCAATTCCCCACATTGCAAAGGGAATGGGATTTAGAATTGAAGTCATAGTTTCCGCCGGGCGCTTCGATCTTGTAGCATGAATTTGTGAGTTACCACATCGACGAACGTACTCCATAGCAGCCTCTTGGACCTTAGGCCAATATAACCCAAGTCTTAGAATTTTGTGGGCCGGGGCTCGGCCACCCATGTGAGCTCCACAAATTCCTTCATGAACCTCGGCCAAAGCTGATTTTGCTCCTTCGGGGCCTATACATCTCATAAGGGGTCCAGCATAAGATCTTTTGTATAGTCTCCCATTACGAATGACAAATCTAGCTGATCGAATCTTGATCAACCTTGCCTCTCTTTGGATCCTCGGGTAATTTGTCATCCCTTAGATACTCGATTATTGGATCCATCCAGCAACGTTCTGCTTCAATATAAGAAATTTCTTTCTCATGATAACTTGGAAAAGTTATCTCTTCAATGTAGACCGAAGGGTCTAGATTCTTTTCCTTGGCATTGGCTAGTCGGGATAGCTCATACCTTGCATTGAATTTTCATTCCTCGAAATGCTGAGATATCTTCAAATTCCGAAATTGGTTTTGAAATGCTGCACTATCTCCCGATATTTTTGCAAGCGTGGTTCTTTAATGCCATACTCCCCCTGGACTTGGTTGACTATAAGTTGAGAGTCACTATAAATAGTAACATCTGCAATAGATAATGCTTTTGACAACCGAAGTCCCTGCTATCGAGCCTCATATTCCAGCCGTTATTACTTGCATCAAATGCGAATCTCAAAGCATATCGAATAATAAATCTGCTGGACTTTTTAATAGAATTCCAGCTCTGCTCCATCTTTATTACTCGAACCATCCACATATACCTCCCAAGTGGTTGGTATAATGGGATCCTCAATGGTGGGTTCCCTTTGGTGCGGTAGTTTCTACTACAAAGTCGGCTAATGCCCGAGCCTTGATTGCGAGTTACGGGCTTAAAGCTCACTTGGAACTCGGCTTGAGCTCAACCGACCAGGACACCATCCTTCCGGACAAATCGGGTTTGTTAAGAACTTTACTAAGAGGAAAAGTTGTAAATACCTCAATTGGATGAGCCTTGAAAATATGGCCTTAGCTTCTGGCGGCCATCATGAGAGCAGAGCTTGCTTCTCAATCTGCGAATATCTCGTCTCCGCATCTAGCAACACGTGGCTTACATAGTAAATCGGCCCTTGTTTTTTATCTTTTCCCGAACAAATGCTTGACCGCCGAAAGGGACGTCGCTAGATATAGCTGTAATATTTCCCCCTTCTGCAGTGCCGGACGGGATCGGTGGTTGTCCAAGTGCTTCTTTTAATTCCTCGAAAGCTTTACGGCACTCTTGAGTCCACTTTGCTTCCTTACTGCCCTTCGGGTCTTTAAGTGCCTTGAAGAAAGGCAAACATTTTTCTCAGGACTTGGAGATAAATCGATTTAAAGCGACAACTCTCCTGTCAAACATTGTACATCCCGAACGGTTTTGGGAGCCTCCATATCAATCGAGCTTGTATTTTGGCGGGATTAGCCTCAATTCCCCTCTGTGATACCATGAAGCCCAAAAATTTGCCCGAGGAGACTCCAAAGGCACATTTTTTACGGGTTTAGCTTCATTTGATGTTTCCGTGATCTTGAGAAAACCTCGGTCAAATCTGCAATATGATTTGCTTTTGTAAAGCTTTTCACTAGCATGTCGTCAACATAAGCTTCAACATTCTTTCCTATCAGCTCTTTGAAAATCTTGTTGACGGCCCTACGATATGTTGCTCCTGCATTCTTGAGGCCAAAAGGCATGACCTTGTAATAATAGCTCTCACGATCAGTCATGAAAGCCGTATACTTCTCATCCTCCTTATTCATAAGGATCTGATTATACCACTGAGTAGGCATCCATGAAACTTAAAGTTTCATATCCTGCGATCGCATCTATCAAGAGGTCAATCCGAGGCAGCGGGTAGCAATCTTTTGGGCAAGCTTTGTTTAGATCTGTGTAGTCTGTACACATCCTCCACTTCCCATTCGCCTTTTTTACCATTACCACGTTGGCCAACCAAGTTGGGCACTCAATTGGTTCTATGAAACCAGAATTCTTAAGTTTTTCAACTTCGCCCGAACGGCTTCATACTTTTCAATGGAGAAATTTCTTCTTTTACGTATCCTTTGGTTTCGCCTTAGGGTCTATCCGAGTTTGTGCTCTGCAATGGCCCGATCGATTCCGGGCATGTCCTCGGCGAGACCATGCGAATACATCTTTATTCTGTTGAAGAAATAACTTCAACTCATCTTTAAACTCTTCCATTTGTTCGGACCCGATATAAGTAATCTTTTTCTCATCCTCGGTACACAGCTGGATTTGCTCCAGCTTCTCCTTTGGTTCGGGTCTTTGCATCTCTGTCTCTTCCCGATCATCTCGAACTTCTATGGGGAGGGCGGTTACCTTCCTCGGGCCCTCCTTGTCTTTTAAATAGGCAACATAACACTTCGAGAGATCTTCGAGTCGGAGGAGACTTGACCAATTCCCATATCGAGTCGGGAATTTTATCTTGAGGTGTTTTGTTGAAACAATAGCACCTATCTTGGATAAAGATGGTCGCCGAGGATCATATTATAGGCTGGTAGTTCCCGAACCACCAAAAAATTGATTCGGACAGTTGTTTCCTTAGGAAAACTTCCAATGGATAAATCCAAGCTGGACCGATCCTTCCGCCACTGAGATGACCTGCAAAGCCATATAGATGTGTGGATGAAGGTTTCATCAAGTCCTGATCCACCTTCAATTTTTGATACACTTCGTAGGAAATTAGGTCAGCTGCAGACCCTGTATCAATCAAAACTCTATGCACTTCCCGCCGTGCAATCTCTACCTTGATGACTATAGCATCATCATGAGGTAAACAAACATCTCTTTCGTCTTCCTCGCTAAAGGTGATAGAATCTTCACCATTCAGCTTCTTCCGCTTCTGCGTCTCTCCGGTTCCAACAAATTTGGATTTTGTTTCCAGACTCCGGAGTGATTCGGGCTCTGGTCCCCCGAAGATGGTAAGGATCGGTGACCGAGTAGCTTCAATCACCTCCTTGCCTTTCTTAGACTTCGGGGCCTCCCTTGATCGTTCCGAACTAACCGAACGATCCCTTTTTGGAGCAGCCGCACGTGGCTCACGTGGCTCCTCCCTTCTCCTGCTAACAAAACTGGACAGATGTCCCTGAGATATCAATCTCTCAATATCTGCCTTCAGATGACGACAGTCATTAGTATAATGACCATAGTCCTTGTGGAATCGGCAATACTTTTCCCGATCTGCTTGCTCTCCGGGTTTCAAAAGAATTTTAGGCGGCCACTTTAAAATATTTTTTCTTTTGAGGATATTCAAAATATCAGCCCGAGGAGCATTCAATGGAGTGTACTCACTTTTACCAGGGGACCTTTGGCGCCAAGGCTGGGATTTTCCAACCCGATCGCGAACATTTTTCTTTGGCTTAGCTTCTGCTCGGGAGCCTTTTGTTCCTTATTGGAGACTTTATTATCTCCTTGGCGCGCATCTAGAATCTCCATGACTTCAGCACTGCACGGCATCTCTGTACCAACTCGGCATAAGTCGCGAGGCATATCCTGTAGTAATAACTCCGGGAGTTTCCGATTAGTGAGTCCGTGAATAGAGCGATTCGGCTACTTGTTCATCCAAATTTTCTATCTCCATCGTCACTTTGTTGAATCTTTTGAGAAACTCTCGATCGATTCGCTCTTTCCTTGTTTGACGATAAACAAGGTTTCTTCCGTTTTCTTGACCTGTATCCCACTCTGGAATCGCCCTATGAATTGGCGCGCCAATTCGTCAAAGTTTACGATCCTTCCGAGAGGGAGGTTAGAAAACCACTTTTGTCTTTGCTCCGATTAGAGATGAACCAAAAACCACATAAAATTTCATCGGAATTACAGAAAGCTGCCATGGTGCAGTTGGTAATAGCCGATGTGAGCTGTTGGATCTCCGGAGCCATCGAATGTTGAGAAGGTAGGCAAACGGAAGTTATGGGGAAACCGATATCCCGCAATTGGCTCGGCAAAGGGAGTCTTCCGAATGAGTGAGTAAATATCCTCGATTATTCTTCCCTTAGCCAACTGCCCTAATTTCTCATTGATGTTGGCCAATTCTTGACCAATCCGGGTCGGGTGATCTTCGACAATATGATCACGACCTCGATTAACACGATCATCCCGTGCTACTCGATCATCACGAACAGCCCGTCCTTCCGAGCATTCCTCTCGTCCGAAGCTGCTCGATCATCACGAACGGTTCTTCGACGGTGGGTGAGTGAGTTCTTACCCCTGTATCCAACCTTGTGTTTGAATCGGTTGTACTCTCTTGCGGTGCTGTCGAACCGATCGTCTCGCCTCGGTTGATCATCGATCCTCCGAAGTCCTCGGTCTCCTTCACGGAAATTCGATCAATATTCCGGTCTTCGACCCGTCTCTGGTCACGTGGCAATGCACGTCTCCCTGAATCGCGTTGATCGGGCTCTTGTGGTAAAACCACTCGTGCGGTGAGCATGCGGAGTGCTTGGCTCACCTCCAAGAGTTGAATCTTTACCTGATCCAATTGATCTTGGATTGTATCGGGGAGGAGGATTACGTCCTCCCTGGCCACCATCCACCTCGATAGGATTTTGGCTTTCTGGGGAATATCCGGATTATTCACTCCGGGGATCGAACACCGGAATTGCATTGTGCGGCGGCTGCTGCTGGCTGCTGATCTAGTCACCATGGCTTTTCAAGTCGTTTCCCACAGACGGCGCCAATTGATGCGTCCAAAATCTGCTCGGCCCTTGGATCTCCACGTGATGTCCTGCCAAAACGAAAGCGTCGGATGTGGCCCGACCGCTGGGGTCGGGAGTCCACCTCCGAAGGCTAAGTCGGTTGATGAACTTAATCACAAACGGCTCTGCTAGAAGCGCGAGCTAAGGAATGAAGAAGCGGGAAAGGAGATCTAGATAGCGAGATCGGCGATAGTTTAGGTCTATCGGTATGTATCCGAACTTGAGTCTCGAGATAGTATTCTTTTTTCGTCGATTATCCCCCCCCTCACCTTGTATGGTAGTGAGGTTTATATAGAGTGTACCTTCGAATCTCCTTCGTTGGATGCACTTGAGCCTTCCTCGGGTAGTCGTTGGATCTTATCTGTTAGATCCGTTGAGCGATAGACTTCTACTAGTTTGGGCTAGTAGAGGACTCCTGAGATAACCTTTAGGTTATACGATGTTTATCCAAACAGCAAGGGGCGGGGCACCGGTTCTCTCCATCTCGACCGGGGTCGAGGGTCGGACCAGGTATGAACCCGGTCGGATCATAAACTCTCCATATCACTACAATTAAAATCCGAAGAAGAGAAGTCCTGACCAATGTCCAAATTATTACAAATAAAAGTTGAACCTGATATCAAATTAAAACAGTGACTAACAGGTTGCAAATCAGAACCCAAACAAAAATCAGCCCCATGTAAATCAACCATCTCTGTAATCACAGGTGACTTGGAACCCATAGCTAAATTCTTTGGAACAAAATCTGAACTGGAATCAAGCAATGGAACAATAAAGAAAAAGAGTAGCTATGACAACCTCTGCAGTAAACAGCCCCATATGTCATTCTCCACCATCGAAACTTTTTATTAACTTTTTCTGAAGGTCTCATTTTATCTATTTTATTAGAACATATGTCATTTACTTTTTTAGATGGAACCAATCTACAACTCACCATCTTCTAATGATGCCAACAAGAGAGGAAAAAATCAAACTTGGAACCCATACATGGACAAAACTTTGTTTGAGTTCTTAGATAGTCAAGTTGCAGATGGCAAAAAAATCCCAAAATGGCTTTAAAAAGACAACATATGTACAAGGAGCCCAGGTTATTAATGCTGCCCATGGATTGAATCTCAATAAAGAACATGTACGGAATAGAGTTTAAAAGCTTGAAGAAAATCTTCAGAACAATCCTTTCCATTATCAACACCAGTGGATTTGGTTGTAGTTCTAAACTCAAGCAATTCACATACCATGAAGAAAGTGTTTGGGGTTTTGGTAAGTTACTTCCTTATATAGTTTATATTGGACATTATCATTGACTTATATTGTGTATTGAATTCAAATATGTTTCTTATTTTGCAAAAGTATCCTGAAGTCAAACTTTTTCTCAACAAAAAATTTGAGTTCTTTGAGATTTGGGAAAATATTTTTGGTGAGGACACCACAACTGGGCAATGGGCTCGAACTCAAAGTAGTAGTCAAACTTACTACCAGAACCAAGCAGAAGCAATGGATGGGGATCAAATCAACTTTGGTGATATTCCAATGGGGTCAAAAGTGAATGAGTCACAATAAAATTTCTCTTCATCCCAAATTCCAATTACACAATCTTTTGGAGAGGGAACTAGTCATCAAGGTCAACCTACTCCTCCATCAAAACAGAGGGAGAGACGAGGTGTGTACACTCAACAGATGACCAATATTGCTCAAAATTTAAATATGATGGCAAATGCCTTTCAAGAGAAGGATTTGACACCAGTGCTTTCTGCCATACAAGAGATCCTTGATGTTCTTGATGATATTGTTGAAATGTCATTTGAATATTTGATGAAAGCAAATGTGTTCATGACATATGACGTTTCACGTAGAGCATCATTTCTCCAAAGGTTATGGCAACCTCAGAACAACGGTGGATAGAAAAATTTCAAATTTATGGAGACTTTGTTTTTTGGTACAAGGTTTATATTATAAGAAAACCTTAAACATATAAGTATTTTGGTATTAGATTTATTTACAATAAACTGTTTCAACATTTGTGGAATGTGGACTCCCTTAAGAGAGTTAGTCTTATAGATGAATGGAACATGGTAATGGAAATTGTGAAAAAAACTTGATGGTGAGATGGGTCATTTTCAACCCAAAATTCTAAATTGGCCGTAGTTTTAAAAAAATTTCTTAGGCAGAAGGCCCAGAACAAAGAAATGTTGAGGCCCTTGTGCTATTTTTCATAGCTTTTATTTTTGGTTTTTTTTTTTTATAAATAATTTTGAGATCTCAAGGGCACATTAAAGAGTTCATTTTACTGGACAACTTGCCAAGCAATTCTGAAAACTTTTCTGAGGTCTATGCATTATTTTGTATCTAGATTACCATCGGAAATGCCTAATCTTACTATTGATTGATGGGTTTTTATTTGCAGCAGCCGTTGTTGGCTGCTGCCAACAGTAGAGATTTTGCTACATGTACAAAAGCCAATCGAACGGTGTAGGATTACAAGCCAAAGGTTTAATTGTAAATAAATTTTTTATTTTTACATTCAAAGGTTTTAAAAATTTACGAATTTATGAAATGGGATCAAGTTGATACTCAACAAGCACAACCTTGTGTCTTAAATTCTAGATTGTGCTTGTTGAGTATCTAACTTGAGATGAATTTTAAATTTATTTTCTCTTCAGCTCTTTAGTTCAAACATGGAAACAGAGCTAATCTATGCATTTATAATAATTTATTTATATTATATTTATTATATAACATTTGTTGGTCATTTAAATTATATTTATTATATAATATTTGTTGATTCATTACATTGCAAAAAATAGAATTCAAGAAATTCTTCTAAAATTAAATTTTAACAAAGGCTAAATGGTATTTATGTAATTTTTATCATAATTTTGACAATTTTACAACCACATCCAACCAAACAAGTATGCCTATGGAGTGGGAAAAGTTAATTTTTTTACACTTTACTATCGTTTCCTTTTCTTGTCTCTCGCCCCCACGAACATATGGGACCCAAAAGTACAAATTTCTCACCTATTTTTATCCTACAAACAAACGGTGTCTTAGTGCCTAGTTAATATTAAATCATCAATCTAGAATTCATAAATGCCAAGTTATAATATTTTTCTTTGATCCCATTCTCTGTCGTATAGTTCTGAATCCTTTTCTTCAATAAAGTAGATCCCTCATTTAATATAGATGGAGGAAAACTTTGTTAGGAGTTCAATATTAACTCTACTACATAATGACATCATTCCTTTTTTTTTTTTTTTTGGGTAGATAATGATGTGATTCTTATATATGGATACGTTGAATACTAGACAAAAAATTTACCCAAAAAAAAATACTAGGCATATCATATAAAGAAATACAAACCAAGCATGTCAAGTGAATTTCTAGGAATAATTTTGACATATAAAAGGAACTTGAGAAAACTTCCTTTTCTCCGACGATAGAATTTATGGGATTTTGTCTCAAGTGACATAAGATACTACGTCAAGCCAAACGGCTGCAGAAGGAAAGTGTAGGTAATGACGTCCTCTAATGTACAAAGTCTAATACTTTTTACTCAAAAACTGTTAATACCACCCAAAAAAACAGGAAGTCAAATCTGTGTTTTGCCCCGAAATAAAAAAATTGAAGAGAAAGTTTTGGACATTTGAGCTTTGCTTGTTTCGGTAATTACCTTTTTTATGAAGTCAAAATTCATTGAGAAAGATAAGTAGATGAGACTGACAAATTTCTAATAATCACGGAATACAATCAAGTTAAATCGTCCTATCCGAAAGAAACGTAGCAAACAAGGACTTCTAAGCAAGTGATTAACCAAATTATTGCCCAACCTAAAAATGAAAGAAAACTTAATCCTCAACAAAATTGTTCTTAAGCTCCCTAATATGATAGCTATCTCAATGACTACGAAAGGAGTCATCATCTGCTAAGAGAATAGCTTTTCAATACTTTTAAGATAACTAATAACATTTATCCTTCCTATGAGTATTGCATTTCATTAAAAAATCAAAATCTTTCTCTAGATACATGCCTTAAAGCTAGACATTTGTAAGGTTATGACAAATTAGAGTGATCTTATATTGAACAAGCTATGAAACATCTAGGATTTGCTGATCAATTAATCCATTGGGTGATGCAATGTATCACTTCAGTGGAGTACCAAATAAAGATCAATGGGGCTCTCTCTAGAAAAATTGTTTCCCAAAGAGATGTCTGGCAAGGTTGTCCTCTTAGTCCCTACATCTTCATCCTCTAGACCTTATCTCAAAGGTTTTTCTCCAATTTGAGTATTCTTAGACTCCCAAGCATCAAGGTGGCCCTCAGTGGTCCTGAGATAAATCACTCTTTTTTTGCAGACGACTGTATGTTTTTCTCCCCTGTCTTAATCCCAAATGCCTCTCAAATCAATGTCCTTCGAGATTATGAGTTGGTCTCGGGCTTACATATAAATCCTACCAAATCAGCTATGCTCTTTAGCCGTAGAACCCCCCAACATCTCTTGGGTGGTGGGGGGGCCAAAAATGCCGCCCGCCCGGGGCCCCCGCGTGGGGCGCCCAAAAGGGGGGGGGGGGGGGGGGGCGGGGGGGGGGGGGGGGGGGGGGCCGCGGGGGGGGGGGGGGGGGAGGAACAAAAACAAAACGCGGGGCTGGGGGTGCGGGGGGAAGGAGGGAGGGGAGGGTGGGGGGGGGTGGGGTGGGTGGGGGGTGTGTTTTGTTGTTTTCTATCGCATGTATCCGAACCCGAGTCTCGTATAGTATTCTTTTTGATCGATTGATCCCTCCCTCACCTTGTATGGTAGTGAGGTTTATATAGAGTGTACCTTCGAATCTCCTTCGTTGGATGCACTTGAGCCTTCCTCGGGTAGTCGTTGGATCTTATCGAGTTAGATCCGTTGAGCGATAGACTTCTACTAGTTTGGGCTAGTAGAGGACTCCTGAGATAACCTTTAGGTTATGCGATGGTTATCCCTTCGATAATGATTATCCGCAGCCGTTAGTTTGAGTCTGCCATCATTAGGGTGATCACCCTAATCCATAAGTAAGATTAGGGCACGCTTGCAGCCGAATAAGCCTTCTTCTTCAGCAAGCCATCTTCCGGATCCGGTTCGCTCGAGAGCGATTCGGTTTTCTCAGTCTTGACCGGGGTCGAGGGTCGGACCAGGTATGAACCCGGTCTGATCATAAACTCTCCATATCACGAGCCCCCTGCACTGCGTTCGGTCGATCCCGAGGGCTTGGTTTTTAATCGGGTTCGTCGTCAGTGATGATCTCTGCGTGCTTCATTAAATGTCATATCACATTTAATGCGGTGGTCACTTTTCCTCGAGCGTTGTGAGTGTAAGGCCACATATCTCCTTGCAGTTGATCTGTCGTGGCTCACGTCATCCAAGCGACGGTTTCCGAACGCCTATTTCGGATTCGTGAGTTCAAACTTTCAAAACGTCTTTCAATCTCGATCGTTGATTTTGAATCAATCTCGATCGTTCAAATTCCCGAACACTCGTGCGGGAGTTTTAAAAGCGGTTCGTTGTCTTCGTAGGTTTCATTCTTCCCGTCCGGAATTTGAACCTTTGTTGTTCGCTTTCGCGCCTTCCCGCTCTCAAGCTTCCGTCTCACCGAATCGTAAGTTTATCGGTCTTTTTCTCTTTGTAGTTTATCGAAACGAGTAATGGCGGACGATAGGGCTTCTTTAGTACCCCATGTTGGTAATAGCAGTGATGCTTTTGCTTCTCCCCGCTCCCGAACAATCGGATAGTGATAACAAAACCCTAATCGTCCTCCCGGGCAGAGTTCGCTGAAGTTTCTCAAAAAGGTTTTGAAAGAAAAACCGAAACTTCTCCTATCCTTCTCGAGTCCGGATCTTCCAAGATTGTCGAGTCTTCTAGGCAGCCTCAAACCTCCGGGTCCAATGGTGGACTCGGCTCTGCTCCCTCCATTTACAATGAGGAAACCCTTCTTTCAGCTGTCCAAGATTTTGATATTCCTTCCTCATATCGAGTTAGGGCTCCCCACCCCGATGAGAGGGTTGATTCATCCCTTTCGGGTGAATTTTCTCTCGTATATAGATGCACCGGAAAGCGGGGTTCGCTTTCCCTTTTTTAATCCTTTGTTCTCCGGCAGTTTTGAATCACTGGAACATTTGTCCCGGAATGCTCCTCCCCAATAGCCGGCGTCTCATCGTCGGTTTCTTGGGTTTGTGTTTTGAGCTTGGCATTACGCCATCTCTTTCTCTTCTTGTACATTTTCATGTTCTTTCTATCTCCCCATCCTCCCGGATGGGTTTTTCTTTCCAAACGCAATAAGGCTGAACTTGATTGGAGGGGCAGCATCCTTGTCAAAGGAACTTGCCCTTCTAACCACAAAAGATGGCGCGAACGATACTTTTTCCCGTCGAGCGCCTCCATCAGATCTTAACTTCCCAACCACCCGGAGGAGGTTTACTTCTTCGTCCGAGAGTAACCGGGGCCTTCCCTTATCCAGAGAAGACGAGGCGGCCATCGTGAAGATCAAATCCATTCCGTGGTATCAAGAGATACATGGATATGAAGTGGAGTACAACTCCATCCTTCAAGATCGGGGCTTGGCTCATTGTGAGCTTCTAACCATCATCCTTTGATTTGACTGAAGTGATATGTTTTGAATTTCGACTCTTGTCCTTCTTCTTTGCAAAGGCCTCCCGTAATGAACCCCGAAAGCCTCGCGGGTGAAGGCCGCTAGGGCCGTTGTGACAGCCGAGCAACGATCGCCTGGGGTCTTGACCGTAGATCAAGAGGCTTCTCTTCCCTCTCCCGACCCCTCTTATAGGGGTATCGAGAATATCGAGCCCGTAGCCGATGCTTCGGGTAAAGGGAAGAAACCGATGGTGGAGAGGTCTAATGTCTCTTCCTCCGCCCGAACCAAGAGGAGGCATGACACAATTGATGCTCCCTCCAATAAAAAATCCAAAGCTTCGACGGATGGTGAGGAGGTCTTCACCCCCCTAGTGGACCCCGAAGATGACCGACAGGTTACTCGGGATCCCGAGAAAGCCGCAGAATGGAGCTCCCTCGGCCTTGCTCCTTCGATCGCCAGGAGTTTGAAGCCCCGGATGACACCTCCCTTGTTAGTCAATCTACAAGGTACCGGTCTTCTTGCTTACTTATGTTTTCATAATTTCTTATGACTTCTTCTCGATATCTTCCGCCTTCCCAGAATGCCGTGTTGAGCTTTTATCAACACATGGAAGCATTGAGCCGGGTTGGTCGCACCAGCTCCTTGCCGCAAACTTGTGAAGAGAAATTGGCCAAGGCCAATTCCGAAATAGACCAGCTGACGTGCAGCTACCGTGGAGCTGCAGAAAAGCATGAGGAAGAAGTGATCTCCCTCAAGGAAGCCCTCGAAGCTTCGAAAATTCGTGTCACCGCCGCCGAGCGCGAGGCCGAGAAGCAAAAGGCAGCTGCCACGTTGTTTGGTGACAGCCTTGAAATCAAAAGTAGGGAGCTCGAAGAACATCTGAAGTTGGCGATCCCTAGCAAGCCCGAGCATATAAAGCCAGAGCTTCGGAAGGAGTGCATTCGGAAATACCTGAACAGCGTACCTTTCTCCAAGTTGCTAGGTCTCTACAACATTCAAGCTTATCGCATGGGGCAGAACGACGTTTGGGAGCGAATCCTTGGATCGATCCCCGACTTCGACATCGCTCCTTTTCGTGAGGTATGCCACCAAGAGGTCTTTGGGAAAGTTGGTATGGATCTCCCGGACCGGGGCCAGGGAAGAAGATGATCCTTTTCCAGCCTGACCCTCAATATGAGGCATACCTGAATGACGAGCCGGCACTTCCAGAGGAGAAATCACAAGCCGAGTCTCAAGTTGTTGTTGTAGAGGATTCAGCCGATGCCCTTCTTGAGGAAGGCTCTTCTCATGGTCCTGAGAAAAGTCCTCCCGACAAGGGTCCCTCGGGCAACAAAGAAGAAAAGGCTTAGGGAGTTGTCCTTTTGTAAAGATTTACCCTCAATTCAATGAATAGACATTTCTTTTTTCATGTTGGCCTCTAAATTTCCCCATCTCCTCGCCGGAATCTTGCCTTGAATATCAAAGTATTAATGATAAAACTTATCACTTAACTTTTCATTCCTCGCCGAATAATAATCTTGTAGAAATATTGTGAAGATGCGTTTCGGGAAGATGCATTAATCTTCCCCACTACTTCATTTATTGCAAAGTCCGCACGTTTCCCTTTGCGAAGTTCAAACGTTTTCCCGCTTTTGTATACCATTCATCGTTTCCAATGAATCGGAAATACATCCGTTATTTTAATGGCATGTGCGACGATTGGAGGTATCTCTCGCATCAGGTGCTCGCTTCCACATGTTTCCATGTGGCATCCCTTCGACCGTTGATCTTGCTTTTTGCAGATTTCGAGGCGTCATTTCGATCTAGGTCATCGGTTGTCCTTAGCCTTCAACCGTCGTCTTATACCTGAGGCTATTTAAAGCCTTCGTGGGTACTCTCCATCTATCCCGACTTCGCAAGTTAGATTTGCTAAAGTGCCAAAGCGACCTTTCATCCTTCGGCCCGCTTCCGTATTCCTCGTACTCCAACAACAGCTCTATCAACTTCGAACAAGTGAGTTTTTTGATTACTCATCTCTTTCCCCACTTCCCCCCCGAGTAAACCGCACGTAGTTATACTTGGGGTTTAGTTTGTTGGTTTGTCGAAGTTTTAGAAAACTAGGGTTTCCCCGCTGTTGTCGTTGTTTATTTCGTATCGATACGGCTGGTTTTTTTTCTTGTTTTGCATAGTGGCTCCCAAGATCAACCCGAACTTTATCGAGAGCAAAATCTTGCAAGAAAATCGTTCCGTCGGTGGTGGTTGGGGCCAGTGCGGTGGTTTCAGCTAGTGAATCCTCCAAGCGTAAGGCGATCGCCGGCGGTGAATCTTCAAGTCGATTCCCCAGCAGTTTCTATTGATGCCGTCCCTCGCGCCTCCTTTGCCCGAAGTGATCGCTCGTCTTTCCCAGAAGATCTTGATCACTCCGTTGCCGATGGTGCCGCCGGCGCCCGCTGGTGAGCCTTGTTGGTGCACCCCCGAAGGAGACTCTTCGGGCATCCGAGGCAACTATGTTGGCGTCTCGATGAAGGTGTGGTCCCAGCAGGTGCTGCTCCTATTTCTAACTCTAGTGCTTGTTTGGCATCCTCCTCCTCTCCTTCGAGTTGGAGGATTTTGCCACTAGGAAGCGCCATCGGGTGACAAGTGATGCAGCTCATCCTTCCTGGTGTAGCTCATCCTTCTCATCCTTCGCTCGAATTAGTGTCAAACGAGTTTGATAGAGCGTTGGAATGGTGTACCGCTGCTCGAATGACTTCCGAGAGCGTAGTTCTTTCCAAACTTCCGATGAAGTCTTTACGAAGTCACTGGTGATGTAAGTCTTTCTTCATTATCCTCTCGATTTTGAAAAATTACTTTTCTCGCTCCTCGCTAACTCGGAAGTTGTTTGCAGGAGTCTTGTCGGTAACTTCCACAACCAAGTGGAAGCAAGCATTAGACTCAAGAGGTTGAGCAATGAAGTTTCTAGGCTTCGGGAAATCTCTCGAAGCTAAAGATGTTGAGATTGCTCGCCTTCGGAATCTAGCTTGGGAGGTGGCAGGAGAAAAATAATTCGATGATTGGTCGTCTTCGGTCGGACTTGGATGATGCCGGGGAGAAGATCCGGCGATCGGAGCGAACAGTTGGAAAGTCGGGAGCCAAAGGATCTCGAAACGTTACCCGAAAGGCAAGCTGTCGTTCCTTTGCCCGAATCCCTTCCAACCGATGTTCGCAGAGCCGCGTCTTCAAGTATTTACACAAGAAGCCCTTTGTTGATATGCTGAATGCTTATAACTTGCAAGCGTATCGGGATGGTGAGAACGAAGTATGGGAATCAATATTAAGGAAGAATCCTCATTTTGATACGACTCCCTACAAAGGTCGTTTGCCATCCCGAAGTATTTACCGACCCGGGTATTCCTCCTCCCGACCGGACCAAGGATAAGATTGATCCTCCACCTTCCGATCCAGATATTATGCAATATCTGGAAGATTCTCCCGTTTATTCTCCGCTAGAAGAAGTCAATTATGACGAGCTTGTACTGAATGCGAGTTTGGTCGAGGACCATTCTTCTCCCGGACAAGCCGGACAAAGAGTATGAAATTGCGGAGGATTTTATGGATACCGAAATATTTTTGTAATCCTCATTTCTTCTCTTCTTTTCCTTGAATCCCCACCAATGGTTGACTCATATGTTTGTTCTAGCAAAGTCGCGTCGATCTTGTATAACTTGTTAACAGTCACCTATAATGACTTTCTTCTTTGATCGAAGATTGTATCCAGCTCTTGTAATTGTTTTGATACTGGCCTCTTTGGATCTTTTGAAGAAATAAGAAATTACTTTATCTTGAACTTTGCTAGCCACTTGAATTGCCGTTGTATTAGGTCTTAGTTGTCCGAAACAACAGCCTTTACTAAGGATTTCCGAGAATACTAGTCCGAGAAGGCCCGGTTAACCGATGCCTTTACTTAAGGATTTCCGGAGAAATACAATAAGTCTGAGAAGGAACTCACTCGGGTTTTAAACCGATGCCTTTACTTAAGGATTTCCGGAGAAATACAATAAGTCTGAGAAGGAACTCACTCGGGTTTTAAACCGATGCCTTTACTTAAGGATAATTCAAAAATTCAATAAGTCTCGAAGGAACTCACTCGGGTTTCAAACCGACGCCTTGCAAAAGGAACTCACTCGGATTTTCATCCGATGCCCCGACTTAAGAAAGTTCGAAAAATTTCCATAAGTGTTGAAGGACCCATAAGAATTTTCATCCGATGCCTTATAGTTGGATCTTGTTCTTGAATGTGGTGTACGATGCCCCCCAATCAAAAGATAGTTTGTTGAAAGCCAAAAATTGCATTGATTGGGTTGAAAATGGTTATATCGCCAACAAAATTGAAATCATCCTCAAGGATAAAACTTTTTGAGATGCCTAGCATTCCACGAACGATCCAACTCTTTCTGGGAATTGATGTTCTTCAACCTGTAAGCTCCTGAACCGACCGGTTTCACAACCATATAAGGTCCTTCCCAGGAAGGGTCCAACTTTCTTTGGTGACGCGGGTCGGAAGCTAGGGTGTTTCTCAACACCAAATCTCCGGCTAAGTACCGACGATTCTTCACTCGAGTATTATAATGAGACGTTATCCTTCTTTGATAATGTTGAGTTCGTGCTATTGCCTTTGCCCGAACTTCGTCCAACAAATCAAGACTATCAAGCAGTCCTTGTTCATTTGCTTTTTCCTCCAACTCACGATCCCATAAGGTCGCCGCCATTATCTCCACTGGTGCCAATGCTTCGGATCCATATGCCAACCTCGAATGGAGTTTCTCCCGTGGGTGTTCGAACCGTAGTTCTATAAGCCCACAAGACATTATGTAGTTCTTCGACCCAAGAAGCTTTGTCGCCTTCGAGTCTTCTCTTTATTCCTTCCAAGAGCGTTCGGTTAGTAACCTCTACCTGGCCATTGCTTTGGGGGTATGCCACCGAGGACATACGATGCTCGATCATATATGTTCCACGTAATTGCTCAAATTGTGGACAATGAACCGAGTACCATGGTCGATGACAATAATCTTTGGAATCCCAAAGCGATATATGATTGATTCAAGCACAAATTTCTCCACTTTTTCTCAGCAATTGTCGCCGTGCAATCGGCTTCTACCCATTTTGTGAAGTAATCAATTGCTACTATCGGATATTCCCGTCCGCCCGATGCCTTGGTGAATTTGCCCATGATATCAATTCCCCACATTGCAAAGGGAATGGGATTTAGAATTGAAGTCATAGTTTCCGCCGGGCGCTTCGACATCGTAGCATGAATTTGACAGCTTACCACATCGACGAACGTAGTCCATAGCAGCCTCTTGGATCTTAGGCCAATATAACCCAAGTCTTAGAATTTTGTGGGCCGGGGCTCGGCCACCCATGTGAGCTCCACAAATTCCTTCATGAACTTCAACCAAAGCTGATTTTGCTCCTTCGGGGCCTATACATCTCATAAGGGGTCCAGCATAAGATCTTTTGTATAGTCTCCCATTCTCGAATGACAAATCTAGCTGATCGAATCTTGATCAACCTTGCCTCTACCGGATCCTCGGGTAATTTGTCATCCCTTAGATACTCAATTATTGGATCCACCCAAAGAACGTTCGCTTCAATATAAGAAATTTCTTTCTCATGATAACTTGGAAAAGTTATCTCTTCAATGTAGACCGAAGGGTCTAGATTCTTTTCCTTGGCATTGGCTAGTCGGGATAGCTCATCCGCCACCGAATTTTCATTCCTCGAAATCGAGATATCTTCAAATTCCGAAATTGGTTTTGAAATGCCCGCACTATCTCCCGATATTTTTGCAAGCGTGGTTCTTTAATGCCATACTCCCCCGGACTTGGTTGACTATAAGCCGAGAGTCACTATAAATAGTAACATCTGCAATAGCTAATGCTTTTGACAACCGAAGTCCCGCTATCGTGGCCTCATATTCCGCTTCGTTATTACTTGCATCAAATGCGAATCTCAAAGCATATCGAATAATAAATCCCGCTGGACTTTTTAATAGAATTCCAGCTACCGCTCCATCTTTATTACTCGAACCATCCACATATACCTCCCAAGTGGTTGGTATAATGGGATCCTCAATGGTGGGCTCCACGGGTGCAGTAGTTTCTACTACAAAGTCGGCTAATGCCCGAGCCTTGATTGCGCTTCTCGGGCTTAAAGCTCACTTGGAACTCACCGAGCTCAACCGACCAGGACACCATCCTTCCGCACAAATCAGGTTTGTTAAGAACTTTACTAAGAGGAAAAGTTGTAAATACCTCAATTGGATGAGCCCGAAAATATGGCCTTAGCTTCCCGGCGGCCATCATGAGAGCCGAGCTCGCTTTCAATTTGCGAATATCTCGTCTCCGCATCTAGCAACACGTGGCTTACATAGTAAATCGGCCACCTGTTTTTTATCTTTCTCCCGAACAAGTACCGCACCGACCGCCGAAAGGGACGTCGCTAGATATAGCTGTAATATTTCCCCCTTCTCTCGGCTCCGGACAGGATCGGTGGTTGTCCAAGTGCTTCTTTTAATTCCTCGAAAGCTTTCTCGGCACTCTTCAGTCCACTTTGCTTCCTTATCGCCCTTCAGGTCTTTAAGTGCCTTGAAGAAAGGAAAACATTTTTCTCCGGACTTGGAGATAAATCGATTTAAGGCAAAGAACTCTCCCCGTCAAACATTGTACATCCCGAACGGTTTTGGGAGCCTCCATATCAATCGGAGCTTGTATTTTGGCGAGATTAGCCTCAATTCCCCTCTCGTGATACCATGAAACCGAAAAATTTGCCCGAGGAGACTCCAAAGGCACATTTTTCTCGGGTTTAGCTTCATTTGATGTTTCCGCAAGATCGAGAAAACCTCTACCAAATCTGCAATATGATTTGCTTTTTGTAAAGCTTTTCACTAGCATGTCGTCAACATAAGCTTCAACATTCTTTCCTATCAGCTCTTTGAAAATCTTGTTGACGGCCCTCCGATATGTTGCTCCCGCATTCTTCAGGCCAAAAGGCATGACCTTGTAATAATAGCTCTCACGATCAGTCATGAAAGCCGTATACCTCTCATCCTCCTTATTCATAAGGATCTGATTATACCCCGAGTAGGCATCCATGAAACTTAAAGTTTCATATCCTGCAGCCGCATCTATCAAGAGGTCAATCCGAGGCAACGGGTAGCAATCTTTTGGGCAAGCTTTGTTTAGATCTCGTGTAGTCCGTACACATCCTCCACTTCCCATTCGCCTTTTTCACCATCACCACGTTGGCCAACCAAGTTGGGCACTCGATTGGTTCTATGAAACCAGAATTCTTAAGTTTTTCAACTTCGCTTCGAACAGCTTCATACTTTTCAATGGAGAAATTTCTTCTTTTTCGTATCACCGGTTCCGCCTTAGGGTCTATCCGAGTTTGTGCTCTGCAATGGCCCGATCGATCCTAGGCATGTCCTCAGCAGACCATGCGAATACATCCTTATTCTGTTGAAGAAATAACTTCAACTCATCTTTAAACTCTTCCTACTGTTCAGACCTGATATAAGTAATATTTTTCTCATCTTCGGTACACAGCTGGATTTGCTCCAGTTTCTCCAATGGTTCGGGCCTTTGCATCTCTGTCTCTTCCCGATCATCTCGAACTTCTATGGGGAGGGCAGTTACCTTCCTCGGACCCTCCTTGTCTTTTAAATAGGCAACATAACACTGCCAAGAGATCTTCTGGTCAGAGGAGACTTGACCAATTCCCATATCAGTCGGGAATTTTATCTTCAGGTGTTTTGTTGAAACAATAGCACCTATCTTGGATAAAGATGGTCGCCCGAGAATCATATTATAGGCTGGTAGTTCTCGAACCACCAAAAAATTGATTCGGACAGTTGTTTCCTTAGGAAAACTTCCAATGGATAGATCCAACTGAACCGATCCTTCCGCTCATCGTAGATGACCCCCGCAAAGCCATTTAGGTGTGTAGATGAAGGTTTCATCAAGTCCCGATCCACCTTCAATTTTTGATACACTTCGTAGGAAATTAGGTCACTGCAGACCTCGTATCAATCAAAACTCTATGCACTTCCCGCCGTGCAATCTCTACCTTGATGACTATAGCATCATCATGAGGTAAACAAACGTCTCTTTCGTCTTCCTCGCTAAAGGTGATAGAATCTTCACCATTCAGCTTCTTCCGCTTTTGCGCCTCTCCGGCTCCAACAAAGTTGGATTTTGTTTTCAGACTCTGGAATGATTCGGGCTCTGGTCCCCCGAAGATGGTAAGGATCGGTGATCAAGTAGCAGCTTCAATCACCTCCTTGCCTTTTTTAGACTTCGGGGCCTCCCTCGATCGTTCTGAACTAACCGAACGATCCCTCTTTGGAGCAGCCGCACGTGGCCCACGTGGCTCCTCCCTTCTCCCCGCTAACAAACCGGATGAGATGTCCCCGAGATATCAATCTCTCAATATACTGCCTTTAGATGACGACAGTCATTAGTATAATGACCATAGTCCTTGTGGAATCGGCAATACTTTTCCCGATCCTGCTGCTCTCCGGGTTTCAAAAGAATTTTAGGCGGCCACTTTAAAATATTTTTTCTTTTGAGGATATTCAAAATATCAGCCCGAGGAGCATTCAATGGAGTGTACTCACTTTTACCGGGGGACCTTTGGCGCCAAGGCTGGGATTTTCCAACCCAATCGCGAACATTTTTCTTTGGCTTCGTCGCTCGGGAGCCTTTTGTTCCTTATTGGAGACTTTATTATCTCCTTGGCGCGCATCTAGAATCTCCATGACTTCAGCCTCGCTTCGGCATCTCTGTACCAACTCAAGCATAAGTCGCAGGCATATATCCGTAGTAATAACTCCCGGGAGTTTCCGATTAGTGAGTCCTGTGAATAGAGCGATTCCGGCTACTTGTTCATCCAAGTTTTCTATCTCCATCGTCACTTTGTTGAATCTTTTCGTAAACTCTCGATCGATTCGCTCTTTCCTTGTTTGACAGTAAACAAGGTTTCTTACATTTTCTTGACCTGTATCCCACTCTGGAATCACCCTATGAATTGGCGTGCCAATTCGTCAAAGTTTACAATCCTTCCAGAGGGGAGGTTCGAAAACCACTTTTGTCTTGCTCCGAGTTAAAGATGAACCAAAAACCCCCGCATAAAATTTCATCGAATTACCGAAACCGCCATGGTCTGTTGGTAATAGCCGATGTGAGCTGTTGGATCTCCGGAGCCATCGAATGTTGAGAAGGTAGGCAAACGGAAGTTATGGGGAAACCGATATCCCGCAATTGGCTCAGCAAAAGTGGTCTTCCGAATGACTGAGTAAATATCCTCAGTTATTCTTCCTTTAGCCAACTGCCCTAATTTCTCATTGATGTTGGCCAATTCTTGACCAATCTGGGTAGGGTGATCTTCAGCAATATGATCACGACCTCGATTAACAAGATCATCCCGTGCTACTTGATCATCACGAATAGCCCGTCCTTCCCGGGCATTCCTCTCGTCACGAACTGCTCGATCATCACGAACGGTTCTTCTGACAGTGGGTGAGTGAGTTCTTACCCCTGTATCCAACCTTGTGTTTGAATCAGTTGTACTCTCTTGCGGTCTGTCGAACCGATCGCCTCGCCTAGGTTGATCATCGATCCTCCGAAGTCCTCGGTCTCCTTCACGGAAATTCTGATCAACATCCCGGTCTTCAGCCAGTCTCTGGTCACGTGGCAATGCACGTCTCCCTGAATCGCGCTGATCAGGCTCTTGTGGTAAAACCACTCGTCTGGTGAGCATGCGGAGTGCTTGGCTCACCTCCAAGAGTTGAATCTTTACCTGATCCAATTGATCTTGGATTTTATCAGGAGGAGGATTACGTCCTCCCTGGCCATCATCCACCTCGATAGGATTTTGGCTTTCCTGAGGAATATCCGGATTATTCACTCCAGGTATCTGAACACCGGAATTGCATTGTGCAGCGGCTGCTGCGGCTGCTGATCTAGTCACCATGGCTTTTCAAGTCGTTCCCACAGACGGCGCCAAATGATGCGTCCAAAATCTGCTCAGCCCTTGGATCTCCACGTGATGTCCTGCAAAACGAAAGCGTCAGATGTGGCCCGACCGCTGGGGTCGGGAGTCCACCTCCGAAGGCTAAGTCAGTTGATGAACTTAATCACAAACGGCTCTGCTAGAAGCACAGAGCTAAGGAATGAAGAACTGGGAAAGGAGATCTAGATAGCAGATCGCTGATAGTTTAGGTCTATCAGTATGTATCTGAACCTGAGTCTCAGATAGTATTCTTTTTGATCGATTGATCCCTCCCTCACCTTGTATGGTAGTGAGGTTTATATAGAGTGTACCTTCGAATCTCCTTCGTTGGATGCACTTGAGCCTTCCTCGGGTAGTCGTTGGATCTTATCTGTTAGATCCGTTGAGCGATAGACTTCTACTAGTTTGGGCTAGTAGAGGACTCCTGAGATAACCTTTAGGTTATGCGATGGTTATCCCTTCGATAATGATTATCCGCAGCCGTCAGTTTGAGTCTGCCATCATTAGGGTGATCACCCTAATCCATAAGTAAGATTAGGGCACGCTTGCAGCCGAATAAGCCTTCTTCTTCAGCAAGCCATCTTCCGGATCTGGTTCGCTCGACAGCGATTAGGTTTTCTCCGTCTCGACCGGGGTCGAGGGTCGGACCAGGTATGAACCCGGTCTGATCATAAACTCTCCATATCAAGTGACATTATCTCCACTTTTTATATCAAAGAGGTTCAATCTCATGGTGTTTACCTTGGCTTGCCTTCATCCATTGGAAGATCAAAGGTTAAAACATTTTCATTTGTGCTTAATAGATTGACCTCTAAGTTATTGGGTTGGAAAGGAAAGTTGTTGTTTCAGGATGGGGGGAAAGTTTCTCATTAAATCAATTGTCTTTGCGCTCCTTATCTAGGACATGTTCTGTTTCCTCATTCCAATGAATTATGTCAACAAATGAATCAAAAGATTAGACAATTCTAGCGGAAGAATGACTAGGATAAAGGGATATTTTAGGTGAAATGAAAAACCTTATATCATGGGAAAAGAGAAGGGGCTCTTGGCTTTCAGGATGTACTCAATTTTAACAAAGTCCTATTAGCAAAATAAAATTGGAGATTATTGATTGATCCTAACTCTTTATAGGCCCAAGTTTTGCATGCAAAGTACATCAAAGATACTCCCTTTTCTGGATAGCATTTCTATTGTTCTTGGGGTTAGAGAAGTATTTTTGTTGGGAGAAATGTTTTTAAACAAGGCCTTATTAAACTTGTAGGCAATGGTGCGAATACATACATCTATAGAGACCCTTGGTTTTTATCATTACTTTTCAAGTGTATTGGCAGCCCCCCTCAAAGTCATAGCCCCACTTGGGTTCATGATTTGATAAACTAGTAGGAATCAAATGGGAACCTTCCCTACTCCAATCCCTCTTTTCCCCAATGTCACTAAAATAATTGTGTATATAAATGCTGATTGAGCTGAGTGCCTTGATACCCGTAGGTTGATATTAGGGTTTTGCACATTTCTAGGAACCAACTTGATCTCATGATCTTTTAAAAAGCAACCCAACATGGACAATAACCATTTCAAAACTATTGTAGCTCATTGTTGTGGTTAAGCTGTATCCTGAGAGACTTACAAATTACATATTCCAAAACATTAGTGGTACATTGTGACAGTCATTTTGTTATTCAAATAACTGTCAAACTAATTCTGCAAGCCCAAACGAAGCACATAGAGGTTGACTATCACTTTGTACGTGATCTTGTCCTCGACAAGATTCTCAAGGTTCACTATCTACAGTCCAAAAGTCAAATTGTTGATATCATCACAAAGAGATTACCATCACCAGCTGTCTAAAATCATTGAACCAAACTGCTGTAGCCTGTAGGTACTACCCATTATGGAAGCGGGAAAATAGAATGAATAAGGACGTTGGATTTTGAGTTGTTAGATTTTATTTTTGGAATTCTCTTTTAGCCTTTAGAATTTAAAATTGGAATCCTACAACTTTTGAATTTGTAACCGTTGGATATTTTACTATATAAATGTAATCTGCTTTAGTAAAGCATAAGCAACTCCACCCATTATACCTTTTGAATTGTCTCTCTTGCATGGTATTGGAGATTTTTTTTTTTTGTCAAAATTATTATTTTTAGGATATTACCCCACTTGTTTCATTTCTTGACCTTCGAGCTAAATTATTAACATATGAGCAACGACTCTATCATGCCTATAGTTATACCAATTCCTCTTTGTTTGATCCCACCTCCCCCATGGCTCTACTTAGTACCAATTCCACTCAATAACCTAACAATCGACCCCAAAATTATTACAATCCAAACTGATTCCTAACTAATTACCTAAGACCAAATAATTGTGGACCCTTCAATGTCACTTCAAAAGACTACTCACCATCTAATGGATCTCCCAATCACTATATTCAAACCTTAAAATGTCATATCTATGCTAAAATTGGTCATCCAGCCAGAAAGTGCCATTTTTAGTATTCAAAAAGTTGAAATAGTGCCTCGTTACCCCCTCCTATACCATATGCAGTCTTGCACAACAACACAATTTCAGCAAATAATACTGAGTGGATTTTGGACAATAGTGCTACCAATCATATTACATTTGATTCTGCTACTCTGCAATAATCAACTATTTATAATGAAGAAAAACAAGTATCAATCACTAATGGTATGAAACTCCCTATAACTCAAATTATATCTCACTTTTGAAAACTTCATCAAACTTTTTGCACTTAAATGATATTCTTGTTGTCCCACAAATTACTAAAACTTTACTTTTAATTTCTCAATTTACTACTAATAATAATGTTCTGTTGAATTTTTTCATACGGTTTACGCATAAAGGATTATTTTCATATAGATATAATCAGTGTACCATAAATGATGATGCTAAGATGGATGAGTGGCAAAACTAGGAAGGATAAGATAAGGAATGATCATATTAGAGTTGGTTTGGGAGTTGCTCCCATAAGTGATAAGCTTCGAGAAAGTCATTTGAGGTGGCATGTCCATGTTCAACAGAGACCTATAAATGCCCTTGTATGGAGAAGTGATATAATCAAGATTGAAGGAGCTAGAAGAGCTGGGGGTAGACCTAAGTAACCTTAAGAGAAGTGGTGAGAAAGGATATGCATGGCTTAGGCCTTGTATCTAGTAGGGCCTCCAACAGAACTGATTGGAAGGCAAGAATTCATGTAGTTGACCCCATTTAGTTGGGAAAATGCTTATTGTTTTTGTTCTTGTTGTTTACGCATAAAGGATTTGATGTCCAACACAATTCTACTGAAGAGTTCAATTAAAGTTAGGCTTTACTCACCTTCAACCAAGGTTGTGCCTTCCTTTTTTCTTCACATTTCCAAAGTATCTTTTAAAATTTAGCATCGTCAGCTTGGTCATCCATCTCTGTCAATTTTAAACATTTTACATAATAATATTCTAATTGATTCATTTTCTAAAATAAATTGCCTCGGTGAGGCATGTTAGCTTGGAAAACACCATAAAAATTTTCATTTTTCTGCTTCTGTGAATATTACTACTCTCCCTTTAGAATTTATTCATTGTAATTTATGGAGACCAACAAGAATCTTTTCCATTAGTGGGTGTCATTCTTATATTAATTTTTACTCGCTTCACATGGCTTTATCCTTTGCACATAAATCTAATGCAATCTATTGTTTCAAACATTTTAAGACTATGGCTCTATTCTTTTACAAATTTTTTTTCCAAGTGATGGTGCTTTTGAAATAACAAAGGGAGTAAAAATACTTGGATGATTGTGGAATTGTTTTTCACATCCCCTGGACTCCTGAACAAAATGGCATTTTTGAAAGGAGACATCACTACATTACAGAAACAGATCTGTATCTTATGTTTCAAGCATATATGCCAAAGGAATACTAGATAACTTATTCATGACTGCCGTATTTCTTATAAACTGAATGCCAACTCGCCTCTTACATGGTAAATCACCATATGAGATGTGATAAGGTAAGGCACTAGATTATTCTGTCTTGAGAGGTTTTTGCCCATCATGTTATTCCAATTTGAAGCCATATCAAGAAGACAAATTGGAACCAAAGTCCAAACCTTGTGTGTTTATTGGTTATGGTCAAAATCATAAAGGAAATCAGTGCTTAGACAAAGAAACTGGTGGAGTTTTCTATCCCGCCTGTTAATTTCAACAAGAGTATTTTCCCTTTTCAACATGTTTCCCTCAAACCAACATTAACTTGTCAACCAAAACCTTCAGTCATTATTCCCCCTGTCCCTTTGCAACTTAATTCATTACCCACCTCCCCCTCCTCACCTTCATCCATTCTATCATCTAATCATCCCACATCTCAAACCACATCCAATCCTACGTCAACTCCACTATTACCTAGCCTACAAGATCACCACCCCCTACATTATCTCCACCAATTCCTCCCCCACCCCCACCTAATTGCCTCTGCTCATCCTATTATGAAATGAAGCCAAACTGGTTCCCTTAAACCCATTGTCACTACGGACTCCCTTTTTACCACCAAATACCTTAATCCTACAACCTTTATAACATCAACTAGTACCATCCCATTCGAACCTAAACCTACAAAACCAATGCAAAAGATCCTAAATGGATAGCGGCAATAGAGGAGGAGTTTGAAACATTAATGAAAAACCAAACAGGGACATTAGTTCCTTAAACTCCAGCATAAATGGTGTAGATTGCCGATGGATTTATAAATCAAAATAAAAAAGTGATGGATCAATTGAGAGATATAAGGCAAGATTAGTTGCCAAGGGGAAAACAATGATATATTTTCTTGAAACCTTTAGCCTAGTTGTGAGACCAGCCACTATTAGAACTGTCCTACCTATTGCCATCTCCAAATCACAGCTAGTTCATCAACTAGATATTAAAAATGCTTTTTTGAATGGGCCATTAATTGGAGATGTCTACATGGAATAGTCTCAAGCATTTGTTTCGTCAACCAAACCCACATATGTATGTTATCTACAAGAGGCAATTTATGGTTTGCAACAAGCTCCAAGAGCATATCTTATTTTGTTCAACAACAATTTAACCAAAGTGTTATAGACCAATGTATGTTTATCTACAATAGCAATTATGATATGATTGTTTTATTATTATATGTGGATGATGTCATATTAACAAGTTCCAATGAAGCACAAATTCAAGCAGTAATCAAGAAGTAAAGTATGGAGTTTGCTATGACCGATCTTGGAAACTTACATTACTTTATGGGGATCGAAACAAAATGGGATTCCAGTGGCATTGTTCTCACACAAAACAAATATGCATTGGATCTCTTGTCCTCAACTGGTATTGATGCGTCCAAAATCTACTCAGCCCTTAGATCTCCTGAGAATGACCTGCAAAATAAAGCGTCAGATGTGGCCCGACTGCTGGGATCGAGAGTCCACCTTCGAAGGCTATGTCAATTGATGAACTTAATCACAAACGGCTCTGCTAGAGCACAGAGCTAAGGAATGAATAATAAGAATATGATTGAGATAGTAAGCATCTGAGTGTTTTCGTTCGTCCCTCCCCTTTGTGGGGAGGTAATGTCTTATATAGAGTGTACCTTCGAATCTTCTTCGTTGGATGTATTTGAGCCTTCTTCGGATAGTCGTTGGATCTTAACAGATAGATCTGTTGAGTGATAGACTTCTACTAGTTTGGACTAGTAGAGGACTCCTAGGATAACCTGACTGTTATCTGAAGGTTATCCATATGATAGTGATGAGTGACAGCCGCCGAATTCTGCTAGCTGTCATTAGGTTAATTAACCTACTCCAAAAGTATCGGATTAGGGCGTGCTTGTGGCTCATTTAGTTTTCTTCCTCAGCAAGCTACCTCCTGAACCCGGTTCGCTCGGAAGCGAGTCGATTCCCTTCGTCTCAACCGGAGTCGAGGATCGAACCAAGAATGAACCAAGGTCAATCATATTTTCTCCATATCACGAGCCCCCCAGACCAAGCGTTCGGTCGATCCCGAGGGCTTGGTTTTGAACTGTGTTCTTTGTCAAGTAATAGTCTTTGCATAACCCATTAAATGTCATTTCACATTTAATGCGGTTGTGTCGCTTTTTCCTCGAGCATTGTGAGGGTGCCACCACGCATCCTCTTGCAATCGAAACTATCGTGGCTCACGCAATCAAAACGATGGTTTTTAAACGCCTGTTTTGGATTCATGAGTTCAAACTTTCGAACCGTCTTCAAATCTCGATTGTTGATGCTGAATTAATCTCGATCATTCACGTCCTCGAACACTCGTGCGGGTGCTTAAAAGCGGTCCATTGTCTTCGTAGGTTTCATTCTTCTTGTCTGGAATTTTGAAAACTCGTTGTCTTCTTTGCACCTTTACGATTCTCTCGTTCTCGAGCTCTCTGCCTCAGTGATCCAGTAAGTTTACTGATCCCTTTGCAAAGTTTACTTTCTGTCTCCAGGTTTCTTTTTCTCTGGAAACCACAATCAGACCTTTTAGTAATGGAAGATAGTAGGGTTTCTTCTGAGACTTCCCCCGTGCCTAGTGCCGGTAAAAGCGATAGTGGTGATGAGGCCTTTGTTTCTATCCCCTCCGAGCAGTCGGATAGTGACAATAAAACCCTAACTGCTCTCTAGCGTGACTTCGCAGAAGTTAGCCAAAAAAGAGTAGAAGAAAAAACTGAGACTTCTTCTGCCCTTCCTGAGTCTAGACCATCCATGACTCCTAAGGTGACTACCGAGTCTTCTGGGCAGTCAAGACAACCTACCAAATCTGCTGGTGGACCTGATTCTGTTGCTTCCTCCTATAATGAGGAAAATCTTCCTTTAGCTGTCCAGGGTTTTGACTTTCCTTCTTTGTACCATCTTAGGGCTCCCAAATCTGATGAGAGAGTTGATTCGACCCTTCCGAGCGAATTTTCCCTGTATATAGATGCACTAGAAAGCGGGGTTCGCTTTCCTTTCTTCAATCCATTGTTTGCAGCCATTCTGAATCATTGGGACATTTGTCCTGGAATGTTTCTTCCCAATAGCTGGCATCTCATCGTCGGCTTCTTGGGTTTATGCTTTGAACTTGGCATCACGCCTTCTCTTCCTCTTTTGGTACATTTTCATGTTCTTTCTTTTTCCCATCCTCCTGGTTGGGTTGTGCTTTCTAAGCGCAACAAAGTTGAGCTTGACTGGACGGGCAACATTCTTGCCAAAGGAACTTGCCCTTCCAATCATAAAGGAAGGCGCAAGCGATATTTTTCTGCCGAGCGCCTCAATCAGATCTTAACTTCTCGATCGTCTGAAACCAATACACTTCATACTCTGAGGTAACAGGGTCCTTCCCTTATCTAAAGAAGACAGAGCGGCCGTCGGGAAAATCAAGTCAATTCCATGGTATCAAGAGATACATGGATATGAGATGGTGTGAAACCCAGCCCAGACCCTGACCCTGACCCGGAAACCCTGTTGTTTGTAGGTCCAGCAACCCGAAGTAAGGCAAGAAGTCATCATTGGGCCATTTCTGTTGAAGACTTGATGGCTGGATTGGAATCCATGAGTGTTGATGTCAGTGTTCCAATTGTGGAAACTGCACCCTGATGAAGATTGGATTAGTTGATGGACTTGGAGTGGTCTCTGTATTGATTCGGAGTGGTCTCTGTATTGATTCGAAGGCATTTCTAACTCCTAGGTATGTCACTCTAGGTGTGTGCAAAACCCTTTGATGTTTGGACTTGATCTGAGCCTTCAAATCTACATTTTGAAGTTGCTGTCTTGATTGGTCGATTCATTGGTCAATTGGACCAATCGACCAATCAATCGACCAATGGGTTCTAAATTACCAATTTGGTCCTGTCTCCTCTATTTAAGTCTAATCTCAGGAATACTCCACCTCATCTGCCTCCTAAGCCTCTGGAACGAGTTAGAACCCTAATCTAATCAATTCCCTTGCATCCTTTGGTGATCTCTCACAAGACTTGAAGAAATCTTCATCCTCCTGCAGCAAAGGTATGTGTATACTCACTCTTTCTTTTATCTCTGATTTTCTTTCTTTAATTATGTTCTTAGTTGAGATCAAGAAGAAGATGATGCACTCTTGCAACCATCTATTCCATGATCTCATCATGTTCTTTAAGATCCATGATCATCATCATGATCTTAACCCTAACCGGTTGAATTCTTGAAACCCTAACCCCAATCCTCTGAAACCCTAACCTGTGTGATGATCCGGAGAACCTTTGGTAACCTCCCATGTGAAGGGAAACCTCTTGGGTGACATTTGTGTTAACCTAAACTTCATCATTGAATGACCCTTCTTGTTATATTGGCTAACAATTTATCTCCCTTCATCCAGAGCTCTCAACTTTTTCATGGGAACCAAAAAGGGTGAAACCCTAATTTCTTGGATCAAACCAAGAACCCCTATTTTGATCATGTTATAAGACAATCACTTTATTTTCTTTACTAGATCTGTAACCTTTCATATCCTAGTCCTTTATCTTTGATCAAACGATATCTTTTTCATAATCTATGTTTAACCTAATTAGGTTAACCTTTTGGTTCCTAGGTAGCAACTTGGGAACTTGTTTTGATTGATGATTTGATGTCCTCTATACCCTAGAATACTACCATGATAGTTTTCCTCTGATTTTGTACCCTTTTGAACCACCAAATTCGGTTCTTGATTCTCAAAATTCGGATTCTTGTAAGCTACTCTCTCGATTGGTCAATTGATTGGTCGATTGAACCAATTGACCAATCAATTGACCAATGAGTACAACAACCTCATTCTTGGTCTATTTCGATTGATATATGATCTTTCCTTTTATGCATCTTTCCTAACATGTTTTATGCCCTTGTTTAGGACTGTCTTCTCAGGTTTAGTCAAGGTCATACTTGATTTACTAAGTTTCTATACGAGTTAGAAGGTAAGGACAGTTATTTCCTTAACTGCATAGATTGCTTGTTCTCTGGTTTCTACTTTGGGAAACTATGAGATTACCTACTGTTGTTGTACTTAAATTCTGATTTTCTACTGTGGGAACAGTAGCACTTGTTTATATCATCTCTTTCATTATTCATGTTATATGAATTATTACTGCTTAATCTGATTTTGCTTTTACATTCTCTTGTATATGATGAACTGTTGGTTGTGTATGTCATGACTGATCTGAGAATGTGTTTGCTTAAGTTTGGTTTGGAATTGGGGAGTGTCCTTTTGACGCTTCTGTCCTTGGACATCGGAAGGAATAGTATGGGATGTTCTCCGAAGATGCCCATCGACGCTTTCCCGAATCATTGGTTGTCATACCTAGGGATGTCTAGCAGTATTTGGCTAGGTTATACCCCTGTTATATCAGACCCGATTCAGAAGGGTACTGAGACCGAACGACCCGTGGTAGCAATGGGGATTCACGGGCGCTCAAGACCGGTAACCAACCCCTGAGAGGACGGGAATCACATTGTGGGGGCCATTTATTGGAGGGTTGCATATGGCTAGACTTGGGCTCATGGGCGCTTAAGACCGGTAACCAACCCGTGAGAGGACATGAGAGCTTCCTGTTTACCATATGTGGATAACCAATAGGGTTGATGAGTCCGTAGTCTGGGACTATTAGGACTCTAGTGGAAAGGATACCGGAAAGGATCGCCCGGGGCGAGGAATGCAAGTATCTGGACCTGAGTTGATGTAATTGAGTAGATGACTTGCATTGGGCTAGGCTTTTCCCTGACATGCGCCGGTACTTATGCCAAATGGTTGTGAGAGAGTGTGTTGACTTAACCCCCTGCCATGGTTTGTCCTGAGGGATGCCAGGACCCATTACCAACTGATGATGAGTGATTGATACCTTCCCATAGAAGTACGGTGCTATGACTTAAAGCATGTCTGCCATAGAGACCAGCATACATAGAGTTTAGTTGCATACATACATTGTCTATCTCATATTGCATTGCATCTTGTTATGTTTTGCCACATGTCATTTATGTTGTTATGGATTAACTACCTTACTGAGTTTCTTCGAAACTCATTCCTTTTGTATATTCTCTTGTTAGATTTTCCTGCAGGCATAGATTATTATGACGAGCAGTACAGTGAAGCGCAAGCCGACGAAGCGTATTACACGCAAGGTGCTGGCGACGACCAAGATTACTCTGATGATCCCACGGCGGATCAAGCTGCGTACTACGTTTGAAGGTAGCATAGAGTTAGAACAGATCCGTTGGATTGACGAAGTCCACACTTATGAAGACGTTATCTATAGACTAGAAGACTCTTGATCTTAGTTTAATTCTTAGTACATTTGTTTCAGTTGTAATTTCTTTTGACTTTCATACTGCGTTCCGCTATGTTTGTGGAGTGAGTTTCCGCCTCACTTTACTTCTTTTGATATCTTTGGATATCTGGTATCTTTTCCGCACTCTGATTATACTGATTATTCATCATTTGTTTTGAACCTTTGTTTATAATATTAAACCTTGATTATTTCCTATTTATGATTATGTTATTGTATATGTGGGAGGATGATTTCCTCAATACTTGATCTTCGGGGCTGTGGATCACACTCTCGGGTATGCCAGTTAGGGTACCGGCTGGGAGGATGTGACAGATGGAATACGACTCCATCCTTCAGTACTGGGGGTTGGCTCAACGTGAGCTTTCTATCTGCCACGTTTCACTTTCTTGAAAATATTGCGAATTCTTTCAACCCTGACTCTCGTCTTTCTTTGCAGTGCCTCCAAGAATGTATCCCGA
Organism: Hakea prostrata; assembly: GCF_041222555.1. Lineage (NCBI taxonomy): Eukaryota > Viridiplantae > Streptophyta > Magnoliopsida > Proteales > Proteaceae > Hakea > Hakea prostrata. Next base: position 24,536,666 of record NC_142603.1, read on the forward strand.
GAGTCTTTGGGTGAAAGCTGCTAGGACTGTTGTGACTGCTGAACAACGGTCTCCTCGAGCCTTAACTACAGAACAGGTATCTTCCGCACCTCCTCTAGAAGGGTATCAAGAACCTGAAGCCAGTGGTTGAGGCTTCGGGGAGGGAAAAAACCAATGGTAAAAGTGGTAGACCCCCCCTCTCCCATTCGAACTAAGAGGAAGCATGGCTCAGCTAATGCTTCAGCCCCAAAGAAATCCAAAAAGAATAAAGACTCCGAGGAGATCTTCATGCCTCAATGGACGCTGACGCGGACCGATCGGGTAACACAGGATCCTAAGAAGGCTACTGAATGGAGCTCTCTCGGTCTTTTGCCTGCCGATCGTCAGGCCTTTAAGGCCTTGGAGGATGACATTCTCGTTCATCATCCCACAAGGTAATATTTCTCTTAATCTTTTGTCAATTGCTTTGTAATCTTCTCTGAGATTCTCTGATAATCTCCCTGTCTTTTCAGGAATGCTGTATTAGGCTTTTATCAACACATGGAGGCATTGAGTTGAGTTGGTCGCAATGGCTCCTTGCTACAGACCTGTGAAGAGAATTTGGCAAAGGCCAATTCTAAAGTGGACCAGCTGAAGAAAACAGCCGTAGAGTTGAAGGAGAAGCACGATGAGGAGATGAATTCCTTAAAGAAGGAACTTGACTCGTCAATTGCTCGTGCCAATGCTACCGAATGTGAGGCCAGGAATCATAAAAAGGAGGCTATTGCTTTTGGCGAGAGCCTCGAGTTTAAGTCCTTGGATAATGAACGCCTGTTGAAAATGGCAGTTCCCAGCAAGCCTGAACATATTAGACTAGATCTTCGGAGGGACTGCATTCGGAAGTACCTGAACAACGTCCCCTTCTCTAAATTGTTGGGCTCCTTCAACCTTCAAGCTTACCGAGTGGGCCAAAATGACGTCTGGGAAAAGATCCTTGAATCTAACCCTTCCTTCGATACAAATCCCTATTGAGAGGTGTGTCATAAGGAAATCTTCGGGAAGCTTAAGTTGGCTTTCCCTGATTGGGTTTTGGAAGAGGAGGATCCTATTTCAGCGGACCCAAATATTGAGGAGTATCTTGCTGATTCACCGCCCCTTCCTGAAGAACCTCCATAGCCTGCTTCGGAAAGAGATCCTGATAAAGACTCCTTGGCTGACAATGAGGAAGAATCATAGGAAGTCATATTTTTTTTTTGTAAGGGTTGGCCCTCCACGCTCTTAATGAAATAGAAATCGCCTTCTTTATCTCGAACTCTTCCAATGATTGGCTTAATACTTCCTCATCTCATATCCAAAAAATTGTCTTGGGAACAAAACATAAATGATATAAGTTATCACGTAGATTAACTTGTACCTTAACGGGGGATAACATTCGGGATATCATGAAGATGCGTTTGGGAGAGATGTGTTCAGCCTCTTATTACTCCCAACTGCTCCTTCATTTATTGCGAAGTCCAAACGTTTCCCTGCATTCGTACACCCATTACTCCTCCCAAGGAGTTGGAAATACTCTATTATTTAATGGTGGTGCGATGGTTGGCAGTATCCTCGTATCAGGTGCATATTGTTCCACGTGGAAACTTCGTTTAATCTTCAAATTTCGAATTTGAAGCGCCGTTTCCCCCTGACCGCTGATCCTGCTTTTTGAAGAATTCGAAGCGTCTCTTCGATCCAGTCCCTTGGTTGCTTTAGGCTTTCAACCATCGCATCCTTCTTTGAGGCTATTTAAGCCCCTCAAGGGTACTTCACCCTTATCTCACTATCTGCAAGTTATTTCTGTCTGATAGATTTGCAAAATGACATTCCGTCTTCCTTTGTTGTATCCGTACTCTAGTCCTCCAACAATATTTTCGATCAGAATTTGAACAAGTAAGCTCTCTGCTCTATCTATGTCACTAATCTCTTCTCCCTGAGTAAGCTCCACAGTATTCATACTTGGGGTTTACTTATGACGGAAGTTCAAAGTAGTTCATGCTTAACAGAGATCTAAGGTTTTCCCATTTCTTTATGTTGTTGGATTCTCGTACTGACACTGCTTTTTGTATTTGCAGTGCCTCCCAGAATTAACTTGGACTTGATTAGGGCAAATTTCTGCAAGAAAACTGCCTCTGTACTGACAAAGGTTGCTTCTTCTGAGGTGATTGCTGTTGGCGAATCTTCTAAACGTGAGGAGACTATTGTTGGTGAATCTTCAGATCAGATTCCCACAGTTTCTACTGATGTTTCTCCCATGCTCCCTCTGCCTGAGGAGACCGTTCGGTCTTCCAAGGAGAACGTGGCTCCCTCCGTCGTTGCTTGTACTGTTGATGCCCCTGCTGCAGAGACCCTTCGGGAATCTGAGGCAACTATGTTGGCATCTGAGGAAGATGCAGTCCCTGTTGGTGCCGCTTCTATTTCCAACTCTAGAGCTTGTTTGGCATCCTCCTCCTCTCCTTCTCTAGAGCTGGAGGATTTTGCCACCAGGAAGCGCCCTAGGTTGGCTGATGATGTAGCTCATCCTTCTCATGATGTAGCTCATCCTTCTTGTTCGTCGAAGAGGTCTGACTTGGTGACAGGCGATTTTGACAAGGCACTGGAATGGTGCACTACTGTTCAAATGCCTTCCGAGAGTAGAGCCCTCTCCATGATCCCAGACAGTGATTTTATGAAATCACTGGTGATGTAAGTTTTTCTTCATTACCTTTTGTTCTGAAGACTCTTTTTTTTTTTTTTGCTCATGACTAACTCTGAAGTTGTTGCAGGAGTCTTACTGGTAACTTTCACAACCAAGTGGAAGCAGCCTTTAGACTCAGTAGACTGAGTGATGAAGTTTCCAGGCTTCTGGAAGACTCCAAAGCCAAAGACGCTGAGATTGCTCGTCTTGGAAACCTAGCTTGGGAGGTTGCAGGAGAGAAGAATTCCGTGATCGAACGTCTTCGTTCGGATTTGGATGATGCCAGGGAGAAGATCCGGCGGCTGGAGCGAGAAGCAGGAAAGTCAGGGGCGAAAGGGTCTGAAGAGTTACCCCAAAGGCAAGCTATTATCCCTTTGCCCGAGTCTCTCCCCACTGATATTCGCAGGGCTTGCATCTTCAAGTATTTGCACAGTAAGCCTTTTGTTGACATGTTGAACGCTTATAACTTGCAGGCATACCGTGATGGCAAAAACGAAGTATGGGAATCGATATTAAGGAGAAATCCTTATTTCAACACGACTCCCTACCGTGCCAATTGTCATCCTGAAGTGTTCGCCAAGCTGGGACTTCCTCTTCCTCCTTGGACCAAGGATACGACAGACCTTCCACCTCCTGATCCGGATATCATGCATCATCTTGACGATTCTCCTCCTTATTCTCCTCTGAAAGGATTCAGCTATGAAGAACTTGCCCTGAATGCAGGTTTGATCAAAGATCAGACTTCTTCCGGTCAAGCTGGATAAGGAGTATGGAATTGCGGAGGATTTTGTACTTGCAGAATGCTTTGCAATCCCCGTTCTTCTTCTTCTTCTTCTTGAATCTGTATTGCTTTTTGACTCTGTGTTTGTTCTGACAAAGCTACTTCGATCTTGTTTAACTTCTTAGTGTTCACTAACGATGACTTTCTTTTTCAACCGAATGAAGATTGTATCCCAACTCTTGTTATCTCATATGTATGTTTGATGTAAAGGTTGGCCCCTTCTAGTCATTAGAAGAAATAAGGAATTAACTTCATCTTGATTTTTGTGAGTCACTTGAGTCATTGTTGCAATAGGTCTTAGTTGTTCAAAACAATGCCTTTACTTAGAGATTTCCGTAGAAATTCAATAAGTTTGAGAAGGAACTCACTCGGGTTTTAAATCGATGCCTTTACTTAGAGATTTCCGTAGAAATTCAATAAGTTTGAGAAGGAACTCACTCGGGTTTTAAACCGATGCCTTTACTTAGAGATTTTCGGAGAAATTCAATAAGTTTGAGAAGGAACTCACTCGGGTTTTAAACCGATGCCTTTACTTAGAGATTTCCGGAGAAATTCAATAAGTCTGAGAAGGAACTCACTCAGGTTTTAAGCCGATGCCTTTACTTAGAGATTTCCGGAGAAATTCAATAAGTCTGAGAAGGAACTCACTCGGGTTTTAAACCGATGCCTTGTAAAAGGAACTCACTCGGGTCTTAAACCGATCCCTTGACTTAAGAAATTCCGGAAAAATTCAATAAGTCTGAGAAGGAACTCACTCGGGTTTTAAACCAATGCCTTTTGATTTTGTCGCTGGATCTGTTCTTGAGTGTGTTGTATGATGCCCCCAATCAAAAGACAATATGGTGAAAACCAATAATTGTATTGATTGAGTTGTAATTTGTTACATCATGAATGAAAATGATAATCTTCAAGGATAATATTTCTTCAAATGTCTGGCATTCCACGAACAATCCAACTCTTTCTGGGTTGTCATGTTCTTTAGCTTATAAGCTCCCGAACCGACTGGTTTAATAACCATATATGGTCCTTCCCATGAAGGGTCCAATTTCCTTTGATGGCGTGGATCTGAAGCTAAGGTATTTCTCAATACCATTTCTCCTGCTGAGTACCATCGATTCTTTACTCGGGAATTATAATGTGACGCTATCCTCCGTTGATAATGTTGAGTTCGTGCTATTGCCTTTGCGCGAACCTCATCCAATAAATCAAGGCTATCAAGCAGTCCTTGTTCATTCGCTTTTTCTTTGAATTCTCTATCCCGCAGTGTTCTAGCCATTACTTCCATAGGTGCCAATGCTTCAGATCCGTAGGCTAGTTTAAAAGGAGATTCTTCTGTAGGTGTCCGAACCGTAGTTCGGTAGGCTCATAGTACATTCTGCAATTCTTCGACCCACAAGGCTTTATCAGCTTCGAGTCTTCTCTTTATTCCCTCAAGTAGTGTTCGGTTTGTAACCTCTACTTGACCATTGCTTTGGGGGTATGCCACTGATGACATATGATGTTCGATTAAATAAGTTCCACAAAATTGCTCAAATTGTGGACAATCGAATTGGGTGCCATGATCGGTAACGATTATTGTTGGCATTTCGAACTGATGTATAATTGACTCGAGCATGAATTTCTCCACCTTTCTTTCAGTGATGGTTGTCAGGGCGCTAGCCTCAACCCATTTGGTGAAGTAGTCGATTGCTACTATAAGATACTCTCTTCCGCCTGACGCTTTGGTGAATTTGCCCATGATATCGATTCCCCACATCGCAAAAGGGATGGGGTCTAAAATTGAAGTCATGGTTTTAGCCGGGCGTTTAGATACCGTAGCATGGATTTGATAGTTGCTACATCGGCGAACATATTCCATAGCAGCTTGTTGGAGCTTAGGCCAATATAACCCAAGCCTCAGAATTTTGTGTGCTAGGGCCCAACCACCCATGTGAGCACCACAAATTCCTTCATGCACTTCAGCCAGAGCTGATTTCGATCCCTCGGGACCCAAACATCTTAGGAGGGGTCCAGAGTAAGATCTTCGTTACAGCCTTCCATTCTGCATAATGAATCGCGCTGATCGTACTTTAATTAATCTCCCCTCTTTCGGATCCTCTGGCAATTTATCATCTCTCAGATATTCAACTATTGGATCCATCTAGCAACGCTCTGCTTCGATATAGGAAATTTCATTTTCGTGATAATTTGGAAATGTTATCTCTTCTATGTAGACCGAAGGGTCTAAATTCTTTTCTTTGGCATTGGCTAATTGGGATAGCTCATCTACCATTGTATTTTCTTTTCTTGGAATCTGACATACTTTCAGATTCCTGAACTCTTTCTGCAATACTTGCACAATCTCTTGATATTACTGTAACCGGGGTTCCTTAACACCATATTCCCCCTGTACTTGGTTGACAATAAGCTGAGAGTCACTATAAATAGTTACGTCTGCTATTGCTAATGCTTTTGACAATCTAGTCTAGCTATAAGGGCTTCGTACTCCGCCTCGTTATTACTCGCTAAGAATGCAAATCTTAATGCATACCGAATGATAAATCCTGCCGGACTCTTTAGGAGAATTCCAGCCCCTGCTCCATCCTTATTACTTGAACAGTCCACATATACCTTCCAACTGGTTGGGATATGGGGTTCGACAATGTCTTCCATTGGTGCAGTAGTCTCTACTACAAAGTCGGCTAGTGCCTGAGCTTTGATTGTCGTTCGAGGCTTAAAGCTTACTTGGAACTCACTGAGTTCAACCGACCAAGCCACCATTCTTCCAGACAAATTAGGTTTACGAAGAACTTTACTAAGGGGAAAAGTAGTAAATACCTTGATGGAATGAGCCTGAAAATATGACCGTAGTTTCCTAGCTGCTATCATAAGAGCTAGAGCCTGCTTCTCGATTTGAGAATACCGTGTTTCCGCATCCAGTATTACGTGGCTGACATAATAAATTGGCCATTGCTTCTTGTCCTTTTCCCGAACGAGTACTGTGCTGACCGCCGAAGGGGATGCTACTAAATATAGCTGCAAGATTTGCATTTGCTTCAGTGTAGCGCATTAAATGTGCAACACTGAGTTGCAAACAATGCAGATGATGCCACGTTGCTCAAATTCTCAGTAACCATCGATTAGACGCATGTGCTATTTTGGTTGTTTTAAGTGAGCAAATCGGTTTGGCTCAACAAAGCATAAACCAAATAGGTTTGAATTTGCGGACCCAACCGAACCTCTTACGTTCTGCTTCTTCATTCCAGCTTCGAACCTCTTCTTCTTTCTCTCTCTTCTTCCAGCAAACACATCTCCTCAGTCCTCCCTCAACCTCACCTCCATTTTCCCTTTCTCTCTACAATGGCTTACTTCCTTCCCTGCCCTGAAAGATATTTCCCTTATTGATTGTCGCAGCGTCTACGATTCCAATGACGACAAATCAGAATCGGCTTTGGAATTGGAAGTACCCTTTGAGAGCCTCTATTTGTCTGGAATCAAAGCCGGAGATTGTGGCCTAGGTTGGTTATGGAGGAGATGTACCAAGCTTCGCAGGTTGCAGTAGCGTAGTTGCTCAGGCACCGGAGACGGCGCCTCCTTCTCTTCCTTCGTCAGGTGCTTGCCTAGTCTCCAAGAATTGGAGCTTTGGACTTGCAGAACTATAGCAGATAGGATTTTGCTGCGATTAGCCTAATTCGGTGTTTCGCTCAATTCGCTTCTTCTGTACGATGGAGTAAGCCATGATGGTCTCCATTACTTCATCAGCTATTGCAAGTCCAGTAAGAGGTTCGGTTGCAGGTCCAGTAAGAGGTTCGTCGCCTACCTGTTGACCTTGATGACAACCACCTCTCCATGTGCAGGGCCTTGAAGAAGTATGGTTAACAGCACTGAAATGGAGTCATTAAGGATATTGATAAGTCTGCTCGACTTCTGAGTCTTTTTTGTTCGTCGTATCATTTTAAAATCCCTTTTTGTTCCCCTATGGAACATTTATTTACACATGGGATTTTACTCTGTTTTTCTATAGTGATTTCCCTATAAAAAGGAAACTGGGCATTGCAGGACTTAGGAAGAGAATTTAGTTGTTCTTTATTTGTCTGTTTGGAGTTCTGAAACAAATGATAAGGCAAATTGTTTCATTGGTACTGTAGTGGATGCTGTAAATTTTTGTTTTTGGGTTTGCTTGAAAACCTGAAAAAATGATGGATTTTCATGTTATGAGAGAGAAGCGGGAATTGTGATGAATAGCAAACCATAGCAAATTGGTCAAATAGCAGTTTCAAGTTTACTAATGGTGATGTTTATAATGTCAATCAAAGACTCTATTCTTTCTTCTCAATTCCCCAAGGAAAGATGGAGGTGAGGACTGATGAAATGTGTTTGCAGGAAGAAGAGAGAGAAAGAAGGAGTTCGAAAATAAAGGCTGGAATGTAAGAAGAAGAAGAAAGTAAAGAGGTTCGGTTGGCTCCGCAAATTCAAACCTGTTTGGTTTATGCTATGTTGAGCCTACCAGTTTGCTCACTTAAAACAACCAAAATAGCACATGGATCTAATTGACGGTTACTGATATTTTAGATGATGTGGCATCATCTCTACTGTTCGCACTCCGTCGCTGCGCATTAAATGCGCAGCACTGAAGCAAGACCCGCAAGATTTCCCCCTTCTCCGGTCGAGACAATAGCGGTGGTCTTCCCAAAGTCTCTTTCAGTTCTTTGAAAGCTTTCTGACATTCCTCAGTCCATTTTGCCTCCTTGCTGCCCCTCAAGTCTTTGAGAGCTTTGAAAAAAGGTAGGCACTTTTCTCTAGATTGTGAGATGAAACGGTTCAAAGCGGCTACTCTCCCCGTCAATTACTGCACATCCCGAACAGTTTTGGGGGCTTCCATATCAATCAAAGCTTGTATTTTGGCTGGATTAGCCTCAATACCTCTTTGTGATACCAAGAAGCCCAAGAATTTGCCTGACGAAACTCCGAAGGCACATTTCTCCGGATTCAGCTTCATCTGGTATTTTCGCAGTACTGAAAATACCTCTGTTAAATCCTCAATATGTTTAATCCTTGCAATGCTCTTTATGTAGCATATCGTCAACATACACTTCGACATTTTTCCCGATCAAGTCGTTGAAAATTTTGCTGACGGCCCTCTGATAAGTAGCTCCTGCATTCTTCAGGCCGAACGGAATGACTTTATAATAAAAACTTTCACGATTAGTCATGAAAGCCGTAAACTTTTCGTCCTCCTTGTTCATGAGGATCTGATTATACCCTGAGCAGCGCATCCATGAAACTCAAGGTTTCATACCCTGCAGTTGCATCTATCAGCAGATCAATCCTAGGCAACGGGTAACAATCTTTAGGACAAGCCTTGTTGAGGTTTGTGTAATCTGTACACATCCTCCACTTCCTGTTTGCCTTTTTGACCATCACCACGTTGGCCAACCAGATTGGGCATTCAATTGGTTCGATGGAACCAGAACTCATCAGTTTTTCAACTTCGCCACGAACGGCCTCGTATTTTTCCATGGAGAAATTTCTTCTTTTTTGGATAACTGGTTTCACCTTTGGATCTATCCAAAGTTTGTGCTCTGCAATATGCCGATCAATTCCTGGCATGTCATCTGCACACCATGCGAACACGTCACTATTTTGTTGAAGAAAAGACTTCAACTCCCCTTTGAAATCTTCCAGCTGCTCAAACCCGATATAAGTAACTCTTTTTTCATCACTGGGATACAACTGGATTTGCTCCAGTTTTTCTACTGGCTCGGGCCTTTGCATTTCTGCTTCGTCCCAATCATCTCGTACTTCAATTGGTAGCGCTGTCACCTTCCTCGGGCCTTCCTTGTCTTTCAGATATGCAACATAACACTACCGAGAAATTCTCTGGTTAGATGAAACTTGATCGATTCCCATCTCTGTCGGGAATTTTATTTTCAGATGTTTCGTAGAAACGATAGCACCTAATTTTGATAAGGATGGTCTCTTGAGGATGACGTTGTAAGCTGGGAGCTCCCAAACTACCAAGAAATTTACCCGAACGGTAGCTTCCTTGGGGAAGCTTCCAATCGATAGGTCCAACTGGACCAATCCTTTTGCTACTGCAGACGATCCTGCAGAGCCATATAAGTGCATGGATGATGGCTCCATCAAGTCTTCATCCACCTTAAGTTTTTGATAAGCTGCATAAGATAAAAGGTCTGTAGCAGATTCGGTGTTAACTAACACCCTGTGTACTTCGCGGCGTGCAATCTCTACCTTGATGACTATGGCATCATCATGAGGCAAACAAACACCTCTTTCATCTTCTTCACCAAAGGTGATCGAACCCTCACCATTTGGCCTCTTACGCTTCTGCATTTCTTTGGTTCCAACGAATTTGGATTTTGCTTTCAGCTTCCGGAGTGATTCAGGCTTGGGACCTTCAAATATTGTAAGGATTGGTGATCGAGTAGCATCAATCACTTCCTTACCTTTTTTATACTTTGGAGCTTCCTTCGGTTGGTCTTGGCCAACCGAACGGTCCCTTTTTTACTGCTGCATCGCGTGGTTCCTCTCGCCTTCTACTGACGAAATTGGACAAATGTCCCTGGGATATCAATCTTTCGATATCTGCCTTTAAATGTCTACAATCATTGGTATAATGACCGTAATCCTTGTGGAAACAGCAATACCTTTCTCGGTCCTGTTCCCTAGGTTTAGTAGGAAGCTTCGGAGGCCACTTCAAGATATTCCGTTTCTTGATAATATTCAGACTATCAGCCCGAGGAGTATTTAATGGAGTTTACTCACTTTTGTCGCAAGATCTCTGTCGCTACACTTGATGAGGCTTTCCAACTCGATCACGCATATTCTGCTTTGGCTTCTGCTTGTTCTCAGGAGCCTTTTGCTCTTTTGCAGAGGCTTTATTGTCCCCCTGGTGGGTGTCTAGGATTTCCGTGACTTCCGCTTGCTTTTGGCATCTCTGTACCAATTCAGCATAAGTTGTAGGCATGTCTTGAAATAATAACTCCAAGAGTCTTCGATTAGTGAGTCCGGTGAACAAAGTAGTTTTAGCTACTTGCTCATCTAGATTCTCTATCTCCATTGGCACCCTGTTGAATCTTTTCAAGTATTCCCGAATCGATTCACTCTTCCCTTGTCTAATAGTAAACAAGGTTTCCTCGGTCTTCTTGATTTGGATTCCACTCTGGAATCGTCCTATGAATTTGCGTGCCAACTCGTCGAAATTCACGATCCTTCCTGATGGGAGGTTCGAGAACCATTTCTGTGCCGCTCCAGTTAAAGATGAACCAAAGACCCTGCAGAGAATCTCATCAAAATTACCTGCAACCGCCATAGTTTGCTGATAATAACTGATGTGGGCCGTGGGATCTCCGGAGCCATCGAATGTGGAAAAAGTTGGCAAACGGAAATTGTGAGGAAACTGGTATCCAGCAATGGGCTTGACAAATGGAGTCTTTCGAATAGCTGAATATATATCATCAGTTATCCTCCCTCTCGCCAATTGCCCGAGCTTTTGATCGATATTAGCCAATTCTTGACCAATATGTGTCGATCGATCTTCAGCAACACGATCACGGCCTCGAACAACACGATCATTATCACGAACAACACTATCATTATCACAAACAACACGATGATCATCACGAACAATGCGTTTAACAGTTGGTGAGTGAGTTCTCACTCCTATAACCAACCTTGTATTCGAATCAGTAGTACTCCCTTGTGGTCTGTCGAACCGATCGTCACGCCTAGGGAGATTTTCAGTTCTCCTAGGTACTCGGTCGCCCTCACGGAAGTTTTGACTGACGTTTTGTTCATCAATTAGTCTCTGATCCCGCTGCGATGCGCTCCTTCCTGCATCACGACGATTGGGCTCTTGTGGTACCACCACTTGTTTGGTCAGCGCACAGAGTGCCTGACTTACATCCAACATCTGGAGTTTCAGTTGATCCAGTTGATGCTAGAGTGAATCTTGAGGATTATTACCTCGTTGACCACCATCTACCTTGATCGGGCTCTTGTGGTACCACCGCTTGTCTGGTCAGAGCACAGAGCTAAGGAATGAATAATAAGAATACGATTCAGATAGTAAGCATCTGAGTGTTTTCGTCCGTCCCTCCCCTTTGTGGGGAGGTAATGTCTTATATAGAGTGTACCTTCGAATCTTCTTCGTTGGATGTATTTGAGCCTTCTTCGGATAGTCGTTGGATCTTAACAGATAGATCTGTTGAGTGATAGACTTCTACTAGTTTGGACTAGTGGAGGACTCCTAAGATAACCCGATTGTTATCTGAAGGTTATCCATATGATAGTGATGAGTGACAGCCGCCGAATTCTGCTAGCCATCATTAGGTTAATTAACCTACTCCAAAAGTATCGGATTAGGGCATGCTTGTGGCTGATTTAGTTTTCTTCCTCAGCAAGCTACCTCCTGAACCCGGCTCACTCGGAAGCGAGTTGATTCCCTTCGTCTCGACCAGAGTCGAGGATCGAACCAAGAATGAACCAAGGTCGATCATATTTTCTCCATATCAGGTATAGATGGATCAAACCCTTGCACTACACTGTTAGCTTTTAGAACTAGGCTCTCCACCAAAGATGGTACCCCCTTCATGAACTCCATAAAATACAAATAGCTAGTAGGAGTTCTACAATATTTGTGACATCCCTCACAATCCTAACCAAAAAATCCATATTGTAGGTCCAAAAACCTAGAGTACAAGTAGAAGGCAATTGTGGACCATCTAGATAGAGACCATGGGATTGGAGTCTGAACCATGGAAGTGGATCGAGATGATGCTGAGTTGGGAGTTCTATCAGAGTTTAGAAGGAGATCTAACTCAGATGTTGACGGATGTGGTAGATGGATTAAGTATTCCTTTAGACACATGTAGAAGGTCTCAAAAATTAGGTAAGACCCTTCGGTAGTAAAGAATAGGAACTAGGGTAGAGCATGGGATTTCAATGCCTTGATTTTGCTTTTGGAACAAAAGTTCTAGGGGCTAGTCGATTGGCCTAGTCACCCCAGGTGACGAGCCTAGTTCCAAGTGAAAAAGGAGAATTTTGGAAATTTAATATTTAAAGCCCTATTTAAGTTGTGTTCGTACTATAACGTGTTATTATGATCTAAAGTGGTAAGAGAATGTCAAAGCTCATCAGAGAACACTCCGCTAAGGTGAAAGACAATGTGGAGGGCATCCAACAAAGTTTCCAAATGGCAATTTACTTTCTTAAAGTTTAGTACTCATCTTCTTCTTCCTAATTCTCTTTTATGATTGGTTTCTCCTATTGTCTAGACCTAGATGAAGGCTTTTAGTTATTGTATCAACCTAATTCTTCTACCCTCTTTACTTTAGAGTGAATCCCCATTCACTCTATGTGAAATCCCTCACAACCCTAACCCAAAAATCTATATTGTGGGTCCGAAGACTCGAAGTGAAGGCAAAGACAATTGTGGGCCATCTCATTTGAACCTATTGGGTCTGACCTAGAATCAATGGATGTTGATGATGATGATCCTATTATGGAAACCCTGACTGACTTTGGAAGAAGATGCAACCTGAATGATGATGGACTTGGAAGATGGACCATGAGTGCATTGTTGATACAAGTGGAAGATCCTATAGAACTAGGTAAGATTCTTTCATAAATTGGAAAAGGACCCAAGAGGAGCTTGTGGCTTTCGGAGACCAAAAGACATTTTTTAACAAAAAGGTACTTCCTTGGTCAATTGCCTTGGTCGCCCCAAGCAACCAAGCTAAGCGACCAAAGCTTCCCTGAGACAAATTTGGTATTTTGGGAAATTAGGTTTCTGAAGCCCTATATATTCAAACTTCGATCTACTTCAAGCCACTTTGCCTCTAAGCTTGTGGAGAACGTGAGAAGAACCTTAGATCTCTCTTTCCAAGGCCAAGGAAGATCCCAAGCATCCGTGAGAATTTCCTCCGTTGAATCTTCTTCTTCAAGGTTAGTAATCGCTCTCATTCTCTTTAGATATATTCTCTCTTCTATTTCTACCCATTATTGTGATTGTAAGAAGGGCCTTATGCTACTGTAATGACCTATTCCTCTATCCTCACTGTCTTAGAGTGGATCCCCATTCACTCTATCCTTTCCATTGACAACATGGTATGTTTTCGGTAAAAGCCTCGTGTGATCTTCATGATCGTATTCTTGTTTGAGTTATGTGGTTTCTAATCCAAGCTAGATCTATTCCTAGGTTATTTTCTGATCATGATCTAATGTTTTCTTATTCCTAGAGTGAATTCCCAATCACTATAGTTTATTCGTGAAATCTGCGGATTAAGCCTATTATGTGATTTGTTAGATCTTCATTCCGATGACCATGTTTGAGGCCTAGATCTTAATAGATAGTCTCATTATACTATTTTAGAATTTTCTTATTAATCTTGGAGTGTTTGGAACTCAAACGATGAGTTTTCGATCAAAGTTGTGGTTTTCTGTCCATACATAAAATGCTTGGTCAACTGCCTTGGTCGCCCCAAGCTACCAAACCAAGTGACCAAAGGGTCCTGTGACAGCAAGGTTGCCCCATTGGACCCCGTTTCATCTCCGATCCTTTAGGGTTTGTTCCTAATACTTAATCCTTGTATGTTTAGGGTTTCTTTGGTAATTTTGGACCTACCCTTTGATATTTTCTCTGGAGATTTTAATTCAAGCTTAAGGTGAGTACGTTCACTTACAAATAACCTAGATTACATTCTTACTTAAATAGAACTTGTATGCATGATCTTAATTATGTTTTTAGAACTTGTTTATGAATGGCATATCTCCATAATTTCAGATTTGTTATTCATAATATTTCTATGCATATTTGTGAGAATGTGATTGATTGAAATGGATTATGATATGTTATATGGAATCATATTGTGATGTGATTTCCTAAGTTGTAATTGTGGAATGGGAAATGCCCTTTTAGTGTTTTTGTCTTGAGACATTAGTGGTGGTGGTATGGGACGCTTTCCTATGTTTCCCCTTGACACTTTCCATGATTATTGGATGACATACCTAGGACTTGTCTAGAAGTGTTTGGCTAGGAAACCCCATCATATCTCACCCTATCGGCGAGGGAATTGATGCCAAGTGACCCATGGCAGCAATGAGGATTATGGGCGCTCAAGACTAGTATTCGATTCCTGAGAGGACATAATAACATTGTGGGGGCCATTCATTCGTAGGGTTGCACATAATAAACCTGGGCTCATGGACTCTCAAGACTGATAAACAACCCATGAGAGGACATGAGAGTTTCCTGTTTATTTTATGTGGATGACCAATAAGGTTAAGAGTCCGTAGTTTGAAAAAGGTGGAGAAAGAAGAAAGTGTAAATTGCAATGTTAATATTCCTTCGGCTAAAGAAAAGTATGTTCCTCAACACCTGGTGCATGAAGATGTTGTTCTGAATGAAGGTCCTAATTCTATTAGGATTGCAAAGATGCTGAAGTTTGAGGGTGAGAGTAATTCGTCCTCTCAAGTGGTTCATGCGGCTTTAGTGGAGGCAGGGCTGGTGGACTCTCTGTCGGTCAATGGGAATTTAGTTAATTCTTTTTTAAATCAAGAGGTTTCTGCTAATGAGGTGTTGAATTTGGGTAAGGACTCTTCTATGAATCATTCTTCTTCGACCCCTACCCAAGATAGCTGTCACATCCTCCCAGCCGGTACCCTAACTGGCATACCCGAGAGTGTGATCCACAACCCCGACGATCAAGTATCGATGAAATCATCCTCCCACATATTCAATAAAATAATCATAAACAGGAAAAATCAAGGTTTAATATTATAAACAAGGTTCAAAACAAGAATTGAATAAACAATATAGTCAAAGTACGGAAAATGATACCAGATATCTGCAGATATCAAAAGAAGTAAAGTGAGGTGGAAACTCACTCCACAAATACAGCGGAACGTAGTATGTAAGTCTAAAAGGAATTACAACTAAAAAAAGGAAATAAGAAAGATATCAAAACTTAAGAGTCTTCTATCCTATAGATGACATATTCAAAATAGTAGACTTCATCAATCCAACGGAGATGTTCCAACTCCACGTTGCCTTTAATCGTAGTACGAAACTTGATCAACTGAGGGATCATCAGAGTAATCTTGATTGTCGCCAACACATTGCTTGTAGTATGCTTCATCGGCTTGCACTCCATCGTACTGTCCATCATAGTAATCAGTACCTGTGGGATAGTCTAACAAGAGATTGTACAAAAAGGAATGAGTTTCGAAGAAACTCAGTAAGGTAGTTAATCCATAACAACATAAATAACATGTGGCAGAACATAGCAAGATGCAATGCAGTATGAAACAGATAATGTATGTATGCATCTAAACTCTATGTATGTTGGTCTCTATTGGCAGACATGCTTTAAGTCATACCACCGTACTTCTTTGGGTAAGTCACGCGTACGGCTCCTGTTGGTAGTGGGTCCGGCATCCCTCGGGACAATCCATGGCTGGGGGTTAAGTCACCGCTCTCTCACATCACCATTTGGTCTAAGTACCGGCGCATGTCAGGGTAAAGCCTAGCCCAATGCAAGTCATCTACTTAGTTACATCAACTCAGGTCCAGATACTTCCATTCCTCCCCTCTCGGGATCCTTTCCGGTATCCTTTCCACTAGAGTCCTAATAGTCCCGGACTACGGACTCATCAACCCTATTGGTTATCCACATATGGTAAACGGGAAGCTCTCATGTCCTCTCACGGGTTGGTTACCGGTCTTAAGCACCCATGAGCCCAAGTCTAGCCATATGCAACCCTCCAATACATGGCCCCCACAATGTGATTCCTATTCTCTCACGGGTTGGTTACCGGTCTTGAGCACTCGTGAATCCCCATTGCTGCCACGGGTCGTTCGTTCTCAATACCCTTCCGATTTGGGTCTGATATAACGGGGACATCCTAACCCAAACACTGCTAGACAGTCCTAGGTATGACAATCAGTAATTCGGGAAAGCGTCGATGGGCAACCCCAGAAACATCCCATACTATTTCTGATAATGTCCAAGGACAGAAGTGTCAAAAGGACACCTCTCAATCCCAAATCATACCTCATCAGACACAATTTCAGATCAGACATGACTTACACAATCAACATTCCATCATATACAAGAGAGTATACAGTCATGATCTAATCTTTAAACAATATAGTAATAAGCAATTCACGTAAGCTTAAATAATAAATAGAAAACATAAGCAAGTGCTATTGTTCTCACAGTAGTAAATCAGAAATATAAAGTATAACAACAGTGGGTAAACTCATAGTTTCATAAGGTAGAAACCAGAGAGTATGCGATCTATGTAATTAAAGAATAACTGTCCTTACCTTCTAACTCGTAAAGGAACTTAGGGAATCAAGTAAGACCTTGACTAAACCTAAAAAGAAAGTCTTAAACAAGTGTATACAACATGTTAGGAAAGATATATAGAAGGAAAGATATCAAATCAATCAAAACAGACCAAGAATGAGGTTGTTGTACTCATTGCTCGATTGATTGGTCTACTGCCCCAGTCGACCAATGAGTCGACCAACAGAGACAGTGGCCTTCAAGAATCCGAATTTAGAAAAAGAAACCGAATTTGGTGGTTCAAAAGGGTACAAAATAAGGGGGAAACTACAATGGCAGCATCCTAGTATACAGAGGACATTAAACCACCAACCAAATCAAGTTTCCAATTCACAACTCAGGTACCAAAAAGTTAACCTAATTAGGTTAAATCATGGATCATGAAGAAAACATAGTATGATCAAGGATAAAGAATTATCGAATGATAGGTTACAATTCTTGTAAGGGAAACACATTAATTGGCTATTAACAGGGTCAATAACATATATCCAAGAAGTTAGGGTTTCAACCTTTGTGGCTCTCATGAAAGGTTAAGATCATAGGATGAAAGGGAAGTAAATTGTTGGCCAATAATAACAAGAAAAACATAGAAGATCAAATTTAGATTAACCTAAATATTACCCATGAGGTTTCCTTCATATGGGAGGTTACCATAAGGTTTCCAGAAAGATCATTGAAGGGTTAGGGTTACAAGAATTTAATTGGCTAGGGTTTCAAGAGTTCAACTAGTTAGGGTTAAGATCATGACGATGATCATAGATCTTAAAGAATCGAATGAGATCATGGAATAGATGGTTGCAAGAATGCAACATCATCTTCCTAATCTCAACCAATAATAGATCAAAGAAAAGAAAATCAAAGATTGGAAGAAAAATAGAACAAAAACATACCTTTCTTGCAGGAGGAAGGAGATCACTTGAGTTCTTGCGAGATATCAACCAAGGATGCAAGGGAATTGATTAGAATGGAGTTCTAACTCGCTCTAGAGGCTTAGGAGGCAGATAAGGCGGAGTATTCCCGAGATTAGACTTAAATAGAGTAGCCACGACCTAGTTTACAAAAACAGAATTAATTGGTCGATTGATTGGTCGACTGCTCCAGTCGACCAAGGAGTCGACCAATCAGAACAGCAACTTCAAAACAGGGAATTGAAGGTTCAGATCAAGTCCAAACATCAACGGGTTTTGCACACACCTAAAGTGACATACCTAGTAGGTAGAAATGCCTTCGAACCAATACAGAGAGCAATCCAAGTCCATCAACTAATCCGATCTTCAACAGGGTGTAATTTTCATAAATGGAACACTGACATCAACACTCAAGGATTTCAATCCAGCCACCAAGTCTTCTACTAAAATGGCCCAAAGTTGACTTCCTGCCTTACTTCGGGTTGCTGGTGTAAAACCCAGCCCTAACCTTGACCCGGAAACCTTGTTATTTGTAGGTCCAGTGACCCGAAGTAAAGTAAGAAGTCAGCTTTGGGCCATCCCAGTGGAGGACTTGGTGTCTGGCTTTGAATCCATGAGAGTTGATGATGAAGTTCTATTTATGGAAACTGAATCTTGATGAAGATCGGATTAGTTGATGGACTTGGAGTGCTCTCTATCTTGGTTTGAAGGCATTTCTACCTATTAGGTAAGTCACTTGATATGTGTGCAAAACCCCTTTAGGATTGGATTTGATCGGGCCTTCAATTCCCTGTTTTGGAATTGTTGCCGCATGTCGATCGATTGATTGGTCGGATGGACCAGTCGACCAATCCACTCGACCAATGGGTGCTGTCTTTGGCAATTAGGTTTTGCTTGCTCTATTTAAGTCCAATCTCGAGTCTACTTCGTATTTGCTGCCTCCAAACTCTTTGGAACGAACCAAAGACCTCTGCAAGTCATCTCCCTTGCATCCTTGGTGATTTTCTTGACGGATCTTCGTCAAAACTCTTCCTTTTTGCATCAAAGGTATGTCTACACTCTCTTCTTCTCCTCCATCTCTGTTTTTCTTTCCTTTTTGAGTTGAGACAGTAGAGGAGATGCTGCATTCTCTCGTTGCAAACATCTCTGGACTTGTCTCTCATGATCATCCTAAGGATTAATGGCTAAAACAATGATCTTAACCATGATCATTGCAAGCTTTTGAAGGAATCATGATCAAACCATGATCTAGTCTTTGTTTAACTTCGATTTGAATTCGATCTCCTTGGATCTTCTATATTGATCATGTTAGTAGTCAATAGCTGTGTTTTCTTTTCATGATCCATGATCTATCAATCTCTAGTTGTTTCTCTTCTACCATACCATGTTTTCTTCATGAATCATGATGGTTACATATATGGTAGGTTTTGTTTCCTTATTTAGATTTATGCTTTTAAGCCTATTTCCTTGAAGATCTAAGTATGCTTTTCATGATACCTTTACCTGAAGCAATGATCCATTCTCCTATTGTTCTTGTCTTTGATTTCTATCTTGAATTCTTCAAGATCCATGGTTGATCTAATTATGGTAACTTTTTGTTTCCTAATTTGGATCTTGATGGCTTGATTCGATTAGTGTTTTGAGGTCCCCTATATGTTAGGATACTACTGATGTAGTTTACCCCTTGATTAGTACCCTTTTGAACCACCAAATTCGGATTTTATATCTTAAAACTCTGTTTTTTTTAGGCTACTGTCTGCATTGGTCGACTGATTGGTCGACTGGACCAGTCGACCAATCCACTCGACCAATGAGTACAGCAACTCTAGAATTGGTCTGTGTTGGATGTTTTGGTATCTTTTCTGTTAGGGATCTTTCCTAATATGTTGTATACACTTGTTTAGGACCTTCTTCTCAAGTTTGCCAAGATCTTACTTGATTTCTTAGGATTCCTTGCGAGTTATAAAAGGTAAGGATGGTTATTTCTTTAACAACATAAATTGCATATCTTAGTTTCTATATTTGAATCTTGTTAATTTATTTCTTTAAATTAGATTCTTATAATGTTATACTACTGTGGTCCTATCTTGATATCAGTAGCGTTACTTATTCATATTGAATTGACTCATGTATGATTTACTTACCAATTATATACAAAGTGATTGTAATTATTGATTTCTTTCCATATATGAAGTTACCATATATGTGATGATATGAATTGATGCATGTGTATGCTTAAGTATGGTTTGGAAAGGAGAGGTGTCCTTTTGACACTTCTGTCCTTGGACTACTACGGGAATATTATGGGATGTTTCCGGAGATGCCCTCTGGACACCTTCCTAAACTGTTGGATGACATATCTAGGATTGTCTAGTAGTGTTTGGCTAGGATGTCCTGTTATGTCAGACCCTAATCGGAGGGGTATTGAGACCGAACGACCCGTGGTAGCAATGGGGATTCATGGGCGCTCAAGACCGGTAACCAACCTGTGAGAGGACAGGAATCACATTGTGGGGGCCATTTATTGGTAGGGTTGCATATGGTTAGACTTAGGCTCACGGGCGCTCAAGACCGGTAACCAACCCGTGAGAGGACGTGAGAGCTTCCCATTTACCATATGTGGATGATCAATAGGGTTGATGAGTCCGTAGTCAGGGACTATGAGTACTCTAGTGTGAAGGATACCGGAAAGGATCGTCAGGGACGAGGAATGGACGTATTTGGATCTGACTTGATGTAACTAAGTAGAAGACTTGCATTTGGCTAGGCTTTACCCTGACATGCGCCGGTACTTAGACCAATGGTGACGTGAGAGAGTGGTGACCTATACCCCCAGCCATGGAATGTCCCGAGGGATGCCAGACCCATTACCAACTGATGATGAGTGATTGAGACCTTCCTAAAGAAGTACGGTGCTATGACTTAATGCATGTCTGCCAATAGAGACCAGCATATATAGAGTTAGATTCATTCATTCATTGCTTGTCTCATACTATATTGCATTTATGTTTGTTCTAAAATCCTGCCATTTATGTTATTATGGATTTAACTGCCTTACTGAGTTTCTTTGAAACTCATTCCTTTATTGTACAATGTTTGTTAGACTATTCTGCAGGTACTGAATATTATGACGGCCCCTATGAAGAAGCGCAAGGAGAAGAGGCATATCTCCAGGAAGGTGATTGCGGTTACAACAATTACATTGAAGATCCTGCGAGTGGTTATGCTTCGTACGATGCTTAGTCCGACCATTGAGTGGAACCGCCCTTGTGCTGTTTATGAGATTTATACTTATAGGGATGTT
The DNA here is from genome assembly GCF_041222555.1 of Hakea prostrata. Taxonomy (NCBI): domain Eukaryota; kingdom Viridiplantae; phylum Streptophyta; class Magnoliopsida; order Proteales; family Proteaceae; genus Hakea; species Hakea prostrata. The sequence goes on from NC_142603.1 coordinate 24,557,679, forward strand.
GTCTATAAAGTGGAGAACAATTTAGTTACCCATTGTACTTGCTACTGGGATTAGATTTTGTCTTGCTTATTCTCTTTTAGAACTACTTTTCCGCTGGTTGTAGAGTGGGATTTTGCCTCACTTTACTTATCTGTTTTAGACACTCTGATTACATCTAGTACTTTGATTTATATATGATTCATTCTTTCCTTATTTGGATCTATGGTTTATCTTCCGCACTTTTATTATTATTGTTCATGATTATGTTATTGTATATGTGGGAGGTTGATTACTCGATACCTGATCTTCGGGCTGTGGATCACACTCTCGGGTATGCCAGATAGGGTACCGGCTGGGAGGATGTGACAGCTGGACCTACAAACAACAGGGTTTCCGAGTCAAGGTTAGGGCTGGGTTTCACATTCTCCCCCCCTTAAAGAAATTTCGTCCTCGAAATTGAAAGCGTACTTGTGCTTCCAAAGAGGTGAGGAAACTTCTCCTTCATATCTTCTTCCTTCTCCCAAGAAGCTTCTTCAGGGGTATGGTTCTTCCAACAAATCTTTACCAAAGGGATGGTGCGATTCCGCAATTGCTTGTCCTTCTTATCCAAAATTTCGGCTGGCTCTTGATCATAGGTGAGATCAACACTATGTCCTTCAGGTGCTTGCTGTAAAATGTGTTCTGGATTCTTTATATATTTCCGGAGCATTGAAACATGAAACTCATTATGCACAGCAGAAATAGATGGAGGTAATGCCAAATGATACGCAACAAGTCCAATCTTCTCCAAAATATCAAAAGGTCCAATGAAACGAGGGCTAAGCTTTCCTTTAACATTGAATCTCATCACACCCTTCATTGGTGAAACCTTCAAGAAAACTTTATGTCCAACTTGAAATTCTAGATCAGTCCTTCTCTTATCAGCATAAGATTTCAGTCTTGATTGGGCAAACTTAATCCTTTCTCTTATCATATCGACCATCGCACTCGTAGCTTCGATCATCTCAGGACCTAAGACTTTTCTTTCACCAGTCTCAGTCCAGTACAATGGTGTCCTACAAGCAAGGTTTAAAGTATCCCACGATACCATACGATACTAGCCGATACGTATCCATATTTGACCCAATCGATATGATACATATCGATACGTCTCTCCATTGAATTACACTAAAATACATTAGTCAGAGCGATACGATACTCGATACAGGACGATACGTCTCTTAAAATCACCTTACCGATACGCTACGCGATACCGATACTTTAAACCTTGCCTACAAGTATTACCATACAAAGCCTTAAACGGAGCCATGCCTATTGTTGCTTGATAACTATTGTTATAGGCAAACACAACCAAAGCTAAGTGTTCATCCCAATTTCCACCCATATCCACCACACAAGATCTGAGCATGTCTTCCAAAGTCTGGATTGTCCACTCAGATTGTCCATCAGACTGTGGATGATGAGCTGTACTCAAATTCAATTGGGTTCCCAAGGCCTTCTGCAGTTTGTTCCAAAACCTTGAGGTAAACCTAGGATCACGATCATAAACAATACTCATTGGCACACCATGCAGACGAACCACATTGTCCACATAAAGCTAGCTAGCTTATCCAGAGTATGGGTGATCTTCATAGGAATGAAATGGCCTGATTTGGTCAACCTATCAACAATCACCCACATAGTGTCATTGCCTTTACTTGTCCGAGGCAAGCTAGTCACGAAGTCCATAGAGATATCCTCCCACTTCCAACTAGGAACAGGAAGGGGTTGAAGTATTCCAGATGGAGGTTGATGAACGGCCTTCACAAGCTGGCAAGTCTCACACTTGGCAACAAAATCATCAACATCGGCCTTCAAACCAATCCACCAAAAATGTTCCTTCAAGTCCTTGAACATCTTGGTGCTTCCAGGGTGTACTGTAAAGATTGACTGGTGTGCTTCCTTCAATATTCCTTCTTAATTTCCTCATTTGCTGGCACACAAAATATACCTCTAAACAATAAAGCACCATCCATGGATATACCAAAGTCAGGATCCGACTCAGGATTCAAAGAAATCTTCTCAATTTTGTCCTTAAGTTCTTGATCAGAACTCTGCAGGGCAACAATCTTATCTCTAAGATCAGATCTTGCCGTCATGGCAGAAAGAACAACATCAGAATTCACAGGGACAACTTCCAAATCAAAACTTTCAATAGAAGACAACAAAGGTAGACTTAAAGTATTCAAATCCAAAGTCTTCTTCTGAATCTTCCTACTAAGAGCATCCGCAACAACATTTGCCTTCCCAGGGTGATACTGAATATCACAATCATAATCAGAAACTAGTTCCAACCATCTTCTTTGCCTCATGTTCAACTCCTTTTGGGTAAAGAAGTACTTCAAACTCTTATGATCCGTGAAAATGGCAATCTTCTCACCGTAGAGGTAATGTCTCCAAATCTTCAAAGCAAAAACCACCGCAGCAAGCCCTAGATCGTGAGTGGGGTAATTCCGCTCATAATCTTTCAATTGCCGAGAAGCATAGGCTATGACCTTACCATGTTGCATCAGTACACAACCCAAACCAATCATTGACGCATCAGTATAGACTGTTAGACCACCGGAACTATCAGGTATAGTCAAAACCGGGGCACTTGTCAATCTATCCTTCAAATCTTGGAAATTCTTCTCACAAGCGTCAGACCAAACAAACTTCTCTTCTTTCCTAGTTAACTTTGTCATAGGAGCAGCCAACCGAGAAAAGTTCTCAATAAATCTTCAGTAGTAACCCGCCAATCCAAGGAAACTTCTTATTTCCGTAACCGTCTTCGGTCTTTCCCAATCAGCCACTGCTTGGACTTTTTCAGGATCAACACGAATACCTTCAGCTGAAACCACATGGCCGAGGAATACTACACTCTTGAGCCAGAAATCACACTTGCTAAAATTAGCGTACAGCTTCTTTTCTCGCAGTCTTCGCAAAGTGAAATCTAGATGCCTTGCACGCTCTTCTTCACTCTTCGAATAAATCAGGATATCATCAATGAAGACGATCACAAACTTATCGAGTACATTGTGAAAGACTCGTTTCATGAGGTCCATGAACACTGCAGGAGCATTAGTCAATCCGAAAGGCATAACTCTGAACTCATAATGGCCGTACCTAGTTCGGAAAGCTGTCTTGAAAATATCACTAGGCTTCACTTTCAATTGGTGATATCAAGATCCCAAGTCAATCTTCGAGAATACAGCTGCATCCTTCAACTGATCGAAGAGATCATCAATTTTGGGCAGCGGGTATCTATTCTTGATGGTCAGTTTATTCAACTTATGATAGTCGATGCACAGACGCATACTACCATCCTTCTTCTTGACGAACAAAACTGGAGCTCCCCAAGGTGACACACTAGGTTGTACGAAACCTCTATCAATGAGCTCATTCAACTGGTTTTGTAACTCCTTCAGCTCAGTAGGAGCCATCCTATATGGAGCCTTAGATACCGGAGCGGCACCAGGGATAACTCAATAGAAAACTCAACATCCCAATCTGGAGGCACTCCTTCAGCTCAGTAGGAGCCATCCTATACGGAGCCTTAGATACCGGAGCGGCACTAGGGATAACTCAATAGAAAACTCAACATCCCTATCTGGAGGCACTCCTGATAGATCATCAGGGAAGACATCAACAAAGTCACAGACAATCTTGACTTCGTCAACTCTTTTCTCCACTTTACTCTTGCCTTCAGATGAAGCATCATCTACTAGGGCATAGACTTGCATCAGTGCAGACAGTATCTTCTTACAAACCCTTCTTTTCTCACCTTGAAATTCAAAAACCGGGCTTCCACAAACATGGAACTGAATCTTCCTTGAGGAACAAAGAAACACAGCTTTGTGGGCTGTCAACCAATCAATTCCCAAAATGACATCAAAGTCTTTCATCTCAAGAAGTACCAAATTGGCTTCCAATTTCTTCTCACCAATCAACGCAGGACAATTAACTAACCCTTCATCTAGTTTCACAACAGGACCAGTAGGTGTACTAATCAATAAACAACTAGACAATTTCTCAGGGATTAGGTCAGTCTTCTTGATAAATGCAAATGATATGAACGAATGAGATGCACCCATATCAAATAAAACAAATGCAGGAATTGAAGCGACTGACAATGTATCTGTAATCACATCATGGCTTGCATCTTGCTCAGTACTGGAGATACTGAACACTCTACCAGAGGGAGGAGTAGGGGCACTCTTCACCACTGGGGCAAGCTGCTGGGCAGGCTTCTTCAAACATTCACGAGCAAAATGACCAGGCTGCTTACAGTAGAAGCAAACAGGATTGCTAAGCCTACTGAAGTAGCCGCAACTGGGGGCTTCTGAACCAATGGCCTAGGATTCGCATTCACAGGCCTAGCACTCGCATTCACTGGTTGTCGATTCCCGCCATACTGTCTAAACTGGCCGGGCTGCTGAAAACCAGTGTCACATCCCGCCCTAAATCCACCAAGGGGATACCCTATCTGGATTACCCGGGGAGTGAATTACAGTCCCGCCGATCAAGTTTAGGAACGATCATAGTCACTTAGCACAATAATATAATCAAAAGCAAGAACAATTCCTTGTTTCCAAATAATTTAATAATAAAAGTCAAGAAAGTACCTCAGAAGGATTCACAAATAACATCAGAGTGCGGAAAGGATTTCATTAGTATAAACAATCAAGTGTGAAAAGGAGGGAGGAAACCCATCCTATAATATTAGCGGAAGATGAAACGACTAAAAGTAAAGGTTACAACCGATTCACCAAAGAACAAGTGAAACAACTAAGCTATAGTCCCGACAATTCAAATAAAAAGGTTTAAAAGGGAATGAGGCGACATCCCATCCCTAACACACAAATATAAAACTGAACTGCTACAAACAAGTCCCGATCTCGGTCTACTCGTCTTTATCAACTGCTTCATCGCCACCAGTATGATACAAGTCTTCAACTCGGCCTCCAGAGGGTTGACTGCCACAGTCAACAGTGGTAGTACCTGCAGAAAAGTCTAACAAAATATGTTGCAAAAAGGAGTGAGTTTGAAAGAACTCAGCAAGGTAGTCATTCCATAGAATATAAACCATATGATACAAGCCATAACATGATGCAATATGATATGAAACACATGATGCAAGTATGGTTCTAACTCTATGAATGCTGGTCTCTAAGGTAGACATGTTTTAAGTCATAGCACCATACTTCTCTGGGTCGTTTGTCACTCTCCCGTTCCATATCTTGGGAATGCCCGGGGAATATTGGTAAAGTCCTCAAAAAAACCATGGTTGGGGATTTAGTCACCACTCTCTCACATCACCATTTGGTATAAGTATTTGCGCATGTCACAGTAAAGCCTAGCCCAATGCAAGTCATCTACTCGGATCATATCAACTCGGATCCAGATACGTCCATTCCTCGCCCCCGGCGATCCTTTCCAGTATCCTTCCCACTAGAGTCAGCGTAATCCCGGATTACGGACTCATCAACCCTATTGGTCATCCACAAATAGTAAACGGGAAGCTCTCACGTCCTCTCACGGGTTGGTTACCGGTCTTGAGCGCCCGTGAGCCCAAGTCTATCCATTTGCAACCCTACCAATAAATGGCTCCCACAATGAGATTTATGACCTCTCACGGGTTGGTTACCGGTCTTGAGTGCCCACAAATCCCCACTACTACCACGAGTCGTTCGGTCTCAATGCCCTTCTGATTCGGGTCTGATATGACAGGGACATCCTACCAAAACCACTAGACAGTCCTATGCATGTCATCCAATAACCCGGGAAAGAGTCGATAGGCACCTTCGGAGAACATCCCATACTATTCCCTCCGGTGCCCAAGGACAGAAGCGTCAATAGGACACTCCCCAATCCCGAGTTATACGTAGGCAATCGCATATTCAAGTTCATCACTTCTCATGCATCCAATACATCTTCATAATACAAGTTGAATCATGATATTGAAATGAATCATCATAGACATAAGTAAACAAGAATAGTAATGTAACATGATAAGAGTATAAAGATTTCAATACTACTGTTCTAACACATATATAACAATTTTATAAAGATTAAAAGTAATCAAGAGATTCTATTCATAAATAAGAACATAAGTCATAAGTTGATGATCTTTATGTTTATGGAGATAACCATCCTTACCTTAGGTTGAGTTGATGATGAATTGAGAATACCAAGAATTAGTCCAAAAGAATTGTTAAGACCCTAAACAAACATCAATAATAAGTTAGAGAAGAAGTCGGGAAGATCGGATGTCAAACGGATCAAAACAGAGCAAGGTTGCTGTCAGCAACAAGTTTGATCGATGGTCTTGGTCGATGGTATCGACCAAAAGGATCAACCAAAATTGTCTTCGGGACAGAATAGTGGATTTAGGGGGTTTTGGTCCGAAATGGGTCTTACGGGGTTCGTATCGATTTGAAACTTGGAGGGATGATTAATAACAATGTAAGAACACTACCTAGCAAGTATTATCACAATCCAATGGTCCAAATGAAAACCCCCAAATTGAGGTCCTATGTTCTAAAGACAAGAATCCTAGCATTCATGAGAAATTGATGTAATTGAAAGGGAAGCTAGAGAATTAGTTAGGGAATAGGTTAGGAACATGATTACAATCATTTGCAAGCTAGAGATTAGACTAATCATACTCCACATCTCAGTTTAGTATAAGAAATCAAGTTGTTAAGCAAGGAAGCATGGTAATGTATATGTAAGGATCAAGATGCAAGTGAAGCATAGCAAGAATGAAGGAAAAGCAAGTATAAATGGGAAGAGGCGTTCATGGCAAGGTGTTTGCAAGGTTGCAGCACCTTGGCCATGGTCTCATCAGTAAAAGAAGAAGGGAAGTGAGTAGAATAGAGAGCAAGAGAGAGAATCATACCTTAGAAGATGGTAGTTGGAGAAGAAAGACAAGGATTCTTGTAGAAGGTCATCACCCAAGCTAAGGAGGAGCCTAAGAGGAGCCTTCCCACGTTCTCAGGTGTTGAAATGAGTAAAATATCGTTCTAGGTTTGAGGTTTCACTTAGGTAGAGGAAGGAATATCCAAAAAGCATCTTTTTCTCGATTCTGGGCAACTTTGGTCGATGGTCCTTGGTTGATGGCATCAACCAAAGAGCATCGACCAAAACTGGTAACAGGTTTCAGGAGAAAATCCAGAAATAGCTCAGCAACTTCGAACAGGGATTCAGAGGGCTATACAAGGTCAAATTGAGTGAAGTTTTCTCCTACAAGTCAATAAAGAAGTCTAGTTTCCATAAATACCTTTGGATCAAGCATGAGAGTTCATTAGGTTCACCAACTAAGCTCACCTTCTTCGATGCGCAAGCAGGATTTGCCAGACATAGTTCAGCAACTTCGGACAGGGATTTGGAGGGCTATATGGGATCAAATGGAGTGGGCTTTTCTCCTACAAGTCCATCAAGAAGTTTAGTTTCTGGAAATATAATCAGATTGAGCATAGGAGTTCATTTGGTATTTCAACTAATTCACCCCTTTTCGGTGCGCAATTCAAAACTAACACTGACAATGCTCTCAAGTGAGGGGCATCATCGTCAATGTTCATGGGCTTGGGTTCCAACACCAAATCATCAACCAAAACGGTCCACAAGTCTCATTTCCCCCACTTCAGGTTTTCGGACCTACAAACATAACAGCTCCCGGGCCAGGTCAAGGTTAGGATAAGGCTAGACATTACAGATCTACCCTAAGGGAAAGGTCTGACATGGCTTCCTAAGGTTTTCAAAGATAATAATATTGAAATCAAGGTCCAAATTTTAAGGTCTAACATTGAACAAGTCTTTCTTTATCCCAAAATAAATAGGGTGTCCAGGCTAGGTTTGGGCTGGATGTTACATTCTCCCCCCATTAAAATAATTTTGTCCTCGAAATTGGGAGAGTACTAGGCTTTTAAAGAGATGGAGGACATTGCTTTTATCTTGACCTTTCTTCTCCCAAAATCTTAGGAAAACAATTAACAAAAAGTCTTTTATAAGAAACAAGGAATAAATCTAACATGCTTTGAAATCGAATCAAAAGTATGATCATGGTTTCATGAAGATTTCACAAGGATCATGGTGAAGATCAATATGAAGATCATAAAACCTAAAAAAAATGAAAAGAGATTGTAAAGAGATGGTTGCAAGGATGCAGCATCTTCTTCTAAATCTCAATCACAAAGGATAAAACATAGTAAAAGTAGATCAATACAATACAAGAGAGATTACTAACCTTTGATTGAGGAACAGGGGATGAAAAGCTTGAAGTCTTGAAATAATTAGAAGGAATAACAAATCATGAAGATCACACTTGATTTCCCTTCAAAATCGTCATGTGGAGAATTCACAAGGTTATAGGGTGTATTGAGATCCACTCTAAAACAACAGGGATAGAAGGATTAGTCATGGGAATGACTTAAGATCACCCTCCTATCAAAGGGAATAGAAGGCACAAGAACAAATAGTAGAGAGGAAAGATCAATTTCGGGGTAAACTTCTACCAAATGAAACTAGGCAACTCATATGACAGAGAATAAATTGAATAATGCATATGGTAGGTATGGATTTGGCACAGTAGCAAGGTTAGGATTAGGCGGGATTTCACAACCAGGGCTCTGGCCTACACTCCTAGGCTAAAAAACAGGAGTGGGATAGGGTGTAGGTCTCACAAAACGCCGATCATTACGATCCACCAATCCAGGGTTCCTAGGCTGCCAGGGCCTTTGCACACATGCATTCTCCTTCTCAGATTCTTCCAACTTCTTCGAATTCGGCACCACTTGAGTATAGCTCACAATAGGCTGGACTGTGAGGTAAGCTTTAATGGCAGGGCGCAGTCCTTTAAAGAATTTCTTCGCTTTGGCAAGGTCAAGCTTCAGATAATCAGGAGCAAAGAAATGAAGCTCCTCGAACTTCTGTTGGTACTCCAACACAAACAAAGATCCTTGCGCAAGAACCATAAACTCAGCTTCTTTCGCATCCTTCACTGCCTCAGGGAAGTAGTTCATGCAGAAAGCTTCTTTGAACAACTCCCAAGATACAACACCCGCATGTAAACCTTCCAAAACAGGCCAAATGGAGGTCCACCAAGCGTCAGCTTCATGTTGCAACTTCTATTCAGTAAACATAATCTTCTGAGCTTCCGTACATTGCAAATGACGAAAAGCCTTCTCCAACTCACGAAGCCACTTGTTAGGGAACAAGAGGTCCTTGGTAACTCCAGTGAAACTGGGCACTTGCATCTTCAGAAAACTCTCCATTAAACGAGTATGAGGAGTTCCAGTTAAACCTCCCGCATTCGGGACTACAGTATGAGGATTCCGATTAACACCTGCATGAGTCTCATTGTGCAGAGTCATGAAACCGGTCAACATCTGTTTAAACTAGGCTGCTTGCTGCTGCATCATATTACCCATAATATTGGCAATATCACAAAAGCTTCCAACATTCGGGGCATTGGGTATGTCATGGGTTCCCTGATCACCAATATTGGTCCGCTGATTATGACCATCTTCAGGTATCTCACCACGACCATGACCTCTAGATTCCCCACGTCCACTTCTCAGAGTAACCATTCTGCAAAAACTGAGAACATCAAAATACCGAATTTCGAAGTTTCAACATAATCCACAAGTCCAAATGATTTGAAAATTTAAATCATGCTTAAATACATCCATTTAGTCATCCAACAACAATTCATAGGACAAAAATTACATTTTCCAAAAATCCAACAGAAAATGAGGTTATTGGGTCCATTGGTCAATTGATTGGTCGACTGGTCCAGTCGACCAATGAGTCGACCAATGCTCACAGAATACGAAAATTCGCATTATAAGCCTCACTTTCAGATTCTAATTTCATTCTAACTTCTTCCAAAAGTGATAGAGCTCAGGGGAAAGACTCCAAAGGTTCTTCCAAGTGTTCTTGAGGTCATTTGGTGCTTCAACAACAACACAACAACCTACATTCATCACACACAAGGTAAATCTCTCGCTTTCTCTTTTCTCTTTTTCTTCTCCTGCTTGCATTTCAACAAAATCCATGTTTTACTTGTATCCAATGTTAGAAATCATGTTTAGGAATACTTAGAAACATATTCCCTAGGTTTTAAACACAATCCCATGCATAGACAACAAGTTCTAACATATTCCAACACTTCTCACAACGTTTTCGTACTGAAATCGTTAACTTCAGAAAAATTTCGTTTTCTCACAAACCGCTTGGAGTTTTCGCATGAAATCAAATGCTACATGCTCAAGATGATATTGTAGATATGTCCATATAGTTTGATTTAACCAATTTCAACTTTTCAAAAATCCAATTTTGACCTAGAATGCAAAATCCCCAAATTCTTCTTGCTGAATTTTCCACTTTGAACCAAGATTTTGGTCGATTTCCTTCAAATAAACTTCATAGCCATGCAATTCCAAGTATTGTGCACATGCTAATATCTTCAAATCAAATTTTCCCCAAATTTGAAATTTTCCAAATAATTATGAAAATACCCTTTTGGCTGAAATTTGAAATAGCACTAACAACAATGTCTTTGTTTCTTCTACAAACATTCACTATGCCGAGGGGAGTACGAGGACAAGGACGAGGTCGAGGTCGCATGGTAGGGGCACTCAGAGGCAGAGGTTAGGTTCCTTCAGAGCCTAGACAGGTAGTCCAGAGACCAGAGCTATTCGACACTCCACAGGCCGAGTTCTTGTACGAGGCATACTTCGTTACCGCAGGTATCGAGCTGGGACGTCTACTTCACCTTCGTCAGCTCAGAGTCTTCAGGATACAGTAGAGATTCAACACTTTGCAGTGGACACATCTCTTCACAGAGGATTTGCCTATATATCTGGAGCTAATGAGGTTGTTCTTCAGCAACCTTACCTATATAGAGGAGTCTCGAGGTCCAGGACATCCTCTTCGGCTAGTCCTCAGGAGCCGGGTCTTTCAGACACAGATCCAATTCTCCACTAGATCATTGGCTGAGAACTTGCGGGTTCCTTACTATCCAGAGCAGTGCGTGTGGATACCTGCGGGGGCAGACATAGACAGCTACTTGATGCCATATGAGCTGTGCGAGATATGCTCCACATTGTGGGATAGTCGCCGATGCTACACTCCGTGTAACAGCGGGCGGATGACGGATTCAGCACGGATCATTGGTCGCATCGTCGGCCGAAACATCATGCCGAAGGCCGGACATCACCATCGGGTCAGAGTGATGGAGGCCTTAGTCATCTACCGCATCTACATGGGCTTCGAGATAGACCTTTCTTACATCATTCAGCAGGTCATGCTGGATCTGGTTCTGCGGCCTAGTATGCGGAACCTTTGCTATGGGAGGCTACTGACCTTGATCTTCATGCATTTCGAGGTGAGTTTCGAGGATACACCAGTGGACACTGGTTCACGGGGATACACGATCGGGACTCGGACCATTTGTCAGATGAGGCTGCAACAGACTGTGAGATCTCCTGGTCCAGAGGGTGAGGAGGATGAGGAGACAGAGGATGAGGAGTAGGAGTCAAAGGATGGAGAGGAGGATGTCAGTCCTGATAGTGATGATCAGGCCGAAGATAATACAGAGATGCACGAGGCTGAGCCAGTGCATCACGAGTTTCCTTCATCGCACTTTGAGACAAATGGCCCTTCTCATGCACTTCCAGAGACTTCAGATCTCAGTGCACAGATGAGATCGATGACTTCCATGCACAGATGGAGAGGATGGAGGTTAGACAGGAGCAGATGTTTGAGAGGATGGAGTCACGACAGGATAGGATAGAGTATCAGGTGACTCAGCTATCAGAGGACTTCAGAGCTTTCAGAGATCAGAGGAGATCACCTAGATAGACTGTACTTAGGATTGCCCTTTATGCTTTTCTGATGTAATCGTTGTAAAACTCTTAATATTAATGAAGTTCACTTTGTTTCACTTTATTATTGTGTATGATGCACTTTTCTTGTATTGCATTAAGTGACAATTATTTAAGTATAATTATTGTGCATTATTCAGAAGTATTCAGTTATGCTTCATTACACAGTTTCTAGTCCAAGTGTTCTATTATTCACATCTAAGAGTAGATGAGTCACTTCTAGATCTATGACTCAAGAATGTTCTGTTACTGTTTTTTGTGTTTAGGATTTCCTTGAACTTTGGGTGGACATGAGAGTTTCCTGTTTATTTTATGTGGATGACCAATAAGGTTAAGAGTTCGTAGTTTGAAAAAGGTGGAGAAAGTAGAAAGTGTAAATTGCAATGTTAATATTCCTTCGGCTAAAGAGAAGTATGTTCCTCAACACCTGGTGCATGAAGATGTTGTTCTGAATGAAGGTCCTAATTCTATTAGGATTGCAAAGACGCTGGAGTTTGAGGGTGAGAGTAATTCGTCCTCTCAAGTGGTTCATGCAGCTTTAGTGGAGGCAGGGCTGGTGGACTCTCTGTCGGCCAATGGGAATTTAGTTAATTCTTTTTTAAATCAAGAGGTTTCTGCTAATGAGCTTTTGGATTTGGGTAAGGACTCTTCTACGAATCATTCTTCTTTGACTCCTACCCAAGATAGCTGTCACATCCTCCCAGCCGGTACCCTAACTGGCATACCCGAGAGTGTGATCCACAGCCCCGAAGATCAAGTATCGAGGAAATCATCATCCCACATATTCAATAACATAATCATAAACAGGAAAAATCAAGGTTTAATATTATAAACAAGGTTCAAAACAAGAATTGATTAAACAATATAGTCAGAGTACGGAAAATGATACCAGATATCTGTAGATACCAAAAGAAATAAAGTGAGGCGGAAACTCACTCCACAAATACAGCGGAACGTAGTATGTAAGTCTAAAAGGAATTACAACTAAAACAAAGGAAATAAGAAAGATATCAAATCTTAAGAGTCTTCTATCCTATAGATGACATCTTCAAAATAGTGGACTTCATCAATCCAACGGAGATGTTCCAACTCCACGTTGCCTTTAATCGTAGTATGAAACTTGATCAACTGAGGGATCATCAGAGTAATCTTGATTGTCGCCAACACCTTGCTTGTAGTAGGCTTCATCGGCTTGCACTTCATCGTACTATTCGTCATAGTAATCAGTACCCTTGGGATAGTCTAACAAGAGATTGTACAAAAAGGAATGAGTTTCGAAGAAACTCAGTAAGGTAGTTAATCCATAACAACATAAATAACATGTGGCAGAACATAGCAAGATGCAATGCAGTATGAAACAGATAATGTATGTTTGCATCTAAACTCTATGTATGCTGGTCTCTATTGGCAGACATGCTTTAAGTCATAGCACTGTACTTCTTTGGGTAAGTCACGCGTACGGCTCCTGTTGGTAGTGGGTCCGGCATCCCTCGGGACAATCCATGGCTGGGAGTTAAGTCACCTCTCTCTCACATCACCATTTGGTCTAAGTACCGGCGCATGTACGGGTAAAGCCTAGCCCAATGCAAGTCATCTACTTAGTTACATCAACTCAGGTCCAGATACTTCCATTCCTCCCCTCTCGGGATCCTTTCCGGTATCCTTTCCACTAGAGTCCTAATAGTCCCGGACTATGGACTCATCAACCCTATTGGTTATCCACATATGGTAAACGGGAAGCTCTCATATCCTCTCACAGGTTGGTTACCGGTCTTAAGCGCCCATGAGCCCAAGTCTAGCCATATGCAACCCTCCAATACATGGCCCCCACAATGTGATTCCCGTCCTCTCACGGGTTGGTTACCGGTCTTGAGCACCCGTGAATCCCCATTGCTGCCACAGGTCGTTCGTTCTCAATACCCTTCCGATTTGGGTCTGATATAACGGGGACATCCTAGCCCAAACACTGCTAGACAGTCCTAGGTATGACAATCAGTAATTCGGGAAAGCGTCGATGGGCAACCCCGGAAACATCCCATACTATTTCCGATAATGTCCAAGGACAGAAGTGTCAAAAGGACACCTCTCAATCCCAAATCATACCTAATCAGACACAATTTCAGATCAGACATGACATACACAATCAACATTCCATCATATACAAGAGAGTATACAGTCATGATCTAATCTTTAAACAATATAGTAATAAGCAATTCACATAAGCTTAAATAATAAATAGAAAACATAAGCAAGTGCTACTGTTCTCATAGTAGTAAATCAGAAATATAAAGTATAACAACAGTAGGTAAACTCATAGTTTCATAAGGTAGAAACCAGAGAGTATGCGATCTATGTAATTAAAGAATAACTGTCCTTACCTTCTAACTCGTAAAGGAACTTAGGGAATCAAGTAAGACCTTGACTAAACCTGAGAAGAAAGTCTTAAACAAGTGTATACAACATGTTAGGAAAGATACATAGAAGGAAAGATATCAAATCAATCAAAACAGACCAAGAATGAGGTTCTTTGTACTCATTGCTCGATTGATTGGTCTCGCCCCTGATCGACCAATGAGTCGACCAACAGAGACAGTGGCCTTCAAGAATCCGAATTTTTAGAAAAAGAAACCAAATTTGGTGGTTCAAAAGGGTACAAAATAAGGGGGAAACTATAATGGCAGCATCCTGATCCTATTATATAGAGGACATTAAACCACCAACCAAATCAAGTTTTCAAGTCACAACTCAGGAACCAAAAAGTTAACCTAATTAGGTTAAATCATGGATCATGAAGAAAACATAGTATGATCAAGGATAAAGAATTAGAGGATGATAGGTTACAATTCTTGTAAGGGAAACACACTAATTGGCTATTAACAGGGTCAATAACATATATCCAAGAAGTTAGGGTTTCAACCTTTCTGGCCCTCATGAAAGGTTATGATCATAGGATGAAAGGGAAGTAAATTATTGGCCAATAATAACAACAAAAACATAGAAGATTAAATTTAGATTAACCTAAATATTACCCATGAGGTTTCCTTCACATGGGAGGTTACCAAAAGGTTTCCAGAAAGATCATTCAAGGGTTAGGGTTACAAGAATTTAATTGGCTATGTAACATCCAGCCCAAACCTAGCCCGAACAACCTATTTATTTTGGGATAAAGAAAGACTGGTTCAATTTTAGACCTTAAAAGTTGGACTTTAATTTCAATATTAGTATCTTTGAAAACCTTAGGAAGCCATGTCAGACCTTTCCCTTAGGGTAGATCTGTAATGTCTGGCCTTATCCTAACCATGACCTGGCTCGGACCTGTTATGTTTATAGGTCCGAAGACCCAAAGTGGGGGAAAATATACTTGTGGACCCTTTCGATTGTTGATTTGGTGTTGGAACCCAAGCCCTTGAACATTGATGATGATGCCCCTCACATGAGAGCATTGTCAGTGTCAGTTTTGAATCTGCGCACCAAAGAGGGGTGAATTAGTTGAAATACCAAATGAACTCCTGTGCTCAATCTGAATATATTTCCCGAAACTAGAATTCTTGATGGACTTGTAGGAGAAAAACCCACTCCATTTGACCCCATATAACCCTCCAAATCCCTGTCTGAAGTTGCTGAACTATGTCTGGCAAATCCTGCTTGTGCATCAAAGAATGTGAGCTTATTTTGTGGGCCTAATGACCTCAAATGCATGATCCAAAGGTATTTCTGGAAACTAGACTTCTTGATTGACTTGTAGGAGAAAACCTCACTCAATTTGACCTTGTATAGCCCTCCGAATCCCTGTTCGAAGTTGCTGAACTATTTCTGGATTTTCTGCTGAAACCTGTTACCTGTTTTGGTCCATGCTCTTTGGTCGATGCCATCAACCAAGGACCATCGACCAAAGTTGCCCAGAATCGAGAAAAAGATGCTTTTTGGATATTCCTTCCTCTATTTAAGTGAAACCTCGAACCTAGAACAATATTTTACTCATTTCAACACCTGAGAACGTGGGAAGGCTCCTCTTAGGCTCCTCCTTAGCTTGGGTGATGACCTTCTACAAGAATCCATGTCTCTCTTTTCCAACTATCATCTTCCAAGGTATGATTCTCTCTCTTGCTCTCTATTCTACTCACTTCCCTTCTTCTTTTACTGTTGAGACCATGGCCAAGGTGCTGCAACCTTGAAAACACATTGCCATGAACGTCTCTTCCCATTTATACTTGCTTTTCCTTCATTCTTGCTATGCCTCACTTGCATCTTGATCCTTACATATACAGTACCATGATTCCTTGCTTAACAACTTGATTTCTTATACTAAACTGAGATGTGGAGTATGATTAGTCTAATCTCTGGCTTGCAAATGATTGTAATCATGTTCCTAACCTATTCCCCAACTAATTCTCTAGCTTCCCTTTCAATTACATCAATTTCTCATGAATGCTAGGATTCTTGTCTTTAGAACATAGGACCTCAATTTGGGGGTTTTCATTTGGACCATTGGATTGTGATAATACTTGCTAGGTAGTGTTCTTACATTGTTATTAATCATCCCTCCAAGTTTCAAATCGATCCGAACCCCGTAAGACCCATTTCGGACCAAAACCCCCTAAATCCACTATTCTGTCCCGAAGACAATTTTGGTCGATCCTTTTGGTCGATACCATCGACCAAGACCATCGATCAAACTTGTTGCTGACAGCAACCTTGCTCCATTTTGATCCGTTTGACATCCGATCATCCCGACTTCTTCTCTAACTTATTATTGATGTTTGTTTAGGGTCTTAACAATTCTTTTGGACTAATTCTTGGTATTCTCAATTCATCATCAACTCAACCTAAGGTAAGGATGGTTATCTCCATAAACATATAGATCATCAACTTATGACTTATGTTCTTATTTATGAATAGAATCTCTTGATTACTTTTAATCTTTACAAAACTGTTATATATGTGTTAGAACAGTAGTATTGAAATCTTTATACTCTTGTCATGTTACATTACTATTCTTGTTTACTTATGTCTATGATGATTCATTTCAATATCATGATTCAACTTGTATTATGAAGATGTATTGGATGCATGAGAAGTGATGAACTTGAATATGCGATTGCCTACGTATAACTTGGGATTGGGGAGTGTCCTATTGATGCTTCTGTCCTTGGGCACTGGAGGGAATAGTATGGGATGTTCTCCAAAGGTTCCTATCGACTCTTTCTCGGGTTATTGGATGACATACATAGGACTGTCTAGTGGTTTGGCTAGGATGTCCCTGTCATATCAGACCCGAATCGGAAGGGCATTGAGACCGAATGACCTGGTAGCAGTGGGGATTTGTACGCACTCAAGACCGATAACCAACCCGTGAGAGGTCATAAATCTCATTGTGGGAGCCATTTATTGGTAGGGTTGCAAATGGATAGACTTGCGCTCACGGGCGCTCAAGACCAGTAACCAACCCGTGAGAGGATGTGAGAGCTTCCCGTTTACTATTTGTGGATGACCAATAGGGTTGATGAATCCGTAATCCGGGATTACGCTGACTCTAGTGAGAAGGTTACCGGAAAGGATCGCCGGTGGTGAGGAATGGACGTATCTGGATCTGAGTTGATATGATTGAGTAGATTACTTGCATTGGGCTAGGCTTTACTATGACATGGGCCAATACTTATACCAAATGGTGATGTGAGAGAGTGGTGACTAAATCCCCAACCATGGTTTTTTTGAGGACTTTACCAATATTCCCCGGGCATTCCCAAGATATGGAACGGGAGAGTGACAGACGACCTAGAGAAGTATGGTGCTATGACTTAAAGCATGTCTACCTTAGAGACCAGCATTCATAGAGTTAGAACCATACTTGCATCATGTGTTCCATATCATATTGCATCATGTTATGGCTTGTATCATATGGTTTATATTTTATGGAATGACTACCTTGCTGAGTTCTTTCGAACTCACTCCTTTTTGCAACATATTTTGTTAGACTTTTCTGCAGTGTACTACCACCGTTGATTTTGTGGCGATCCAACCCTCGGAGGCCGAGTTGAAGACCTGTATCATACTGGTGGTGATGAACCAGTTGATAAAGACGAGTAGACCGAGATCGAGACTTGTTTGTAGCAGTTCAGTTTTATATTTGTGTGTTAGGGATGGGATGTCGCTTCATTCCCTTTTTAACCTTTTTATTTGAATTGTCGAGACTATAGCTTAGTTGTTTCACTTGTTATTTGGTGAATCGGTTGTCACCTTTACTTTTAGTCGTTTCGTCTTTCATTAATATTATAGGATGGGTTTCCTCCCTCCTTTTTACACTTTATTGTTTATACTAATGAAATCCTTTCCGCACTCTGATGTTATTTGTGAATCCTTTTGAGGTACTTTCTCGACTTTTATTATTAAATTTTTGGAAACAAGGAATTGTTCTTGCTTTTGATTATATTATTGTGCTAAGTGACTATGATCGTTCCTAAACTTGATCGGCGGGACTGTAATTCACTCCCCGGGTAATCTAGATAGGGTATCCCCTTGGTGGATTTAGGACAGGATGTGACAGGCTAGGGTTTCAAGAGTTCAACTAGTTAGGGTTAAGATCATGACGATGATCATAGATCTTAAAGAATCGAATGAGATCATGGAATAGATGGTTGCAAGAATGCAGCATCATCTTCCTGATCTCAACCAATAACAGATCAAAGAAAAGAAAATCAGAGATGGGAAGAAAAATAGAACATAAACATACCTTTGTTGCAGGAGGAAGGAGATCACTTGATTCTTGCGAGATATCAACCAAGGATGCAAGGGAATTGATTAGAATGGAGTTCTAACTTGCTCTAGAGGCTTAGGAGGTAGATGAGGCAGAGTATTCCCGAGATTAGACTTAAATAGAGTAGCCACGACCTAATTTACAAAAACAGAATTAATTGACCAATCAATCGACCAATCAGAATAGCAACTTCAAAACAGGGAATTGAAGGCTCAGATCAAGTCCAAACATCAAGGGGTTTTGCACACACCTAAAGTGACATACCTAGTAGGTAGAAATGCCTTCGAACAAATACAGAGAGCACTCCAAGTCCATCAACTAATCCAATCTTCAATAGGGTGCAGTTTCCATAAATGGAACATTGACATCAACACTCAAGGATTTCAATCCAGCCACCAAGTCTTCTACTGAAATGGCCCAAAGCTGACTTCTTGCCTTACTTCGGGTTGCTGGATCTACAAACAATAGGGTTTCCGGGTCAAGATTAGGGCTGGGTTTCACAATAGCGACCCTTTTGAACTTCAAAAAATCCTCGATGTGGATAAGAGTTCTAAATGTCATGGAAACCTTCAATTGGAAGATGGTTTTGGTTTTCAAAATGGTGTGGTTAGTGGTTCAACCAAAAATTTTGAATTTCAAAAATCCTTAGATGCAGATAAGTGTTCTAAGTTAATTTGTAACTCTCCTTTGGGGAGTTCACTAGTGGGACCCGAAGAAAAGAATGAAGATTGTGATTTGGCTAATCCTTTTGAATTTCAAAATGTCCATGTTGCGGGTAAGACTTCTATTTAAATTGAAAACCCTACTTTGGGGGATTCATTGGTGGGATCCAATGATAAGAATGAAGGGTGTGATTTGGCCAAGCATTTTGAATTTCAAACAGTTCATGCTGCAGGTAAGAGTTCTATTCAACTTGAAAATCTTACTTTGGGGGATTCATTGGTGAGACCCGATGCTGTAAATGCACTAAGAGGTTCAACCAAGGAAAGAAGGTATTTTAGAGAGAATTCATTAGGGGCTGACATGGCAACTAGGGAGAATGCGTTGGACTCTAGTGGGGCCCAAAAGAGTTCGACCATATTTGAAAATGATGGAACACTGCAATTGGAAGTTGTTCCTCCTCCTTCATCTTCTATCTCAATGAGGGCTGAAGGCTCTCCTTGTCGAAAGCTTGGTCGTCCTAAGAAGGCTCATGCAGTGAAGAAAGTGGCCACAAGTAAAAAGGGTTTGTTGGCTGAGGAATTCAACAAGGTAGATGCTGCTTTAGGGAAAGTCTCTACAGTAAATAAGAGCCTCTCATTGGGAGAGGAAAGTGCTGCTCTATAACTGTTGATATGAAGCTTTTCTTTTGGAATATTCGCGGCATTGGTAATGTGTCTGGTAGGAGGGCCCTTAAAATGATGTTAAATTGTTAATGACTCATCAACCAGACATTTTTTGTGTCACTGAACCAAAAGTGGATGTCAGTAAGTGCCCAATTCTCTTTATTAATAGATTGGGATATTCTTCTATTTTGTGTATAATTTTCAGCTGGAGCAAGTTCCAAATCGTTGGTTCTTTTGGAAGAGAGAGTTACAGCGGCCTTCTGTTCTCTCTTCATCTAACCAACAACTCTCTCTTCAATTCAAGTGGCAAGGTGTCCAATTTGGTCTATCAGTGGTTCATGCTTGTTATGATAGATCTAATTGCAGAAGGCTTTGGGAGGATCTTGTTGCTCTCCCTTTGTCCAGCTTACCGTTTTTGGTTATGGGGGACTTTAATGCAGTGTTACGGGTGTCCGAAAGGAGGGGTTCAGGCAGGTTCCAGCTGGGTGCAGCAACTGATTTTCAGGCTACCATTGATGCTTATGAGTTTTTTTAAGTTCCATATTCGGGTAGGAAATTTACATGGTCAAATCAACGCAAAGTTGGTAATGTTCGTTCGGTCCTTGATAGAAGTTGTCGTCGATGCCACATGGTTAGAGTTGTTTGGTGATTCTAAATAGATCACTCTTCCAACACACTTGTCAGATCACTCTTTGGATTTGTGTCTCTGTTGACAAAGGTGTCAAACTGGTAAACTCTCCTTTCAGGTTCAATAATTTTTGGATGACTAACGATTCATTTTGGAGGTGGTTTGTTTGGCTTGGGTGGAACCAGTTGTTGGTGATCCCATTTTCATACTAGCACAAAGATTGAAGAATGTTAAGCAACCTCTTAAAGCCTAGGCAAAAATGACCTTTCCTAATCTTTTTATTGAAGTACAGCATGCGGAGAAAGATCTAGAATCCTTACAAACTAATATTGATCAACTTGGTATGACAGATGAATATTTTGATCAAGAGGCTTCCTTGAAGTCAAAACTTTTACAAGCAATGGATCGTCTGGACTCTCTTCTTCGGAAGAAAGTAAAGGTCAGGTGGTTGAGGGAGGGAGATAGGAATTCAAAATTTTTCTTTCTCTCTACTAAACTTCGAAGGAATAAAAACTCTATTAAATCTTTGTGAAGAATGGATGACACTTGGACATCAAGTTCAGTTGAACTGCAGGATTATGTGGTGGCTTACTTTGAAAACTATCATAAAACTGGTACCTACTTGGTACACCCAGAGTTGTTGTTTGTGAATCCAAAAGTGCTGATGGATGATGACTGTTTATTACTTGAAGGTTTGCCCTCTAATGAGGAGATCAAAGGAGTGGTATGGGACCTAGATCCTGACAGTTCTCTAGGACCAGATGGCTTTCCGAGAAGTTTTTTCCGCAAATGCTGGGATATTGTTTCTGCCGATTTTGGGGCTGCAATTCAATCCTTCTTTTGAAAAGGGAAACTTCCAAAAGGGGTAAATAATTGTTTCCTCCCTTTAGTTCCCAAGGTGGAGAATGCAGCTACACTGGATAAATTTCGGCCTCTATGTATGGGGAATTTTTTTTGCAAAGCATTGTCAAAGATAATGGCTTCTCAGCTGAGTCCTCTTTTGCCTAAGCTTATTTCTGAGGAGCAACGAGCTTTCCAAAAAGGTAAGATGATTTCTAAAAATATTGTTGTAGCTTCCGAACTTACAAATATTTTGGATTCTTCGTTAAGAGGGGGAAGGATGGGAATTAAGATTGATATTATGAAGGCTTATAATACTCTATCATGGGAGTTTTTATTCATGGTGTTAAAGGCTTTCGGATTTTCAAATAGATGGGTTGGTTGGGTTCATGAGATGCTTCAGACACAATTGCTTGGCTATGCCATCGGGACCAGGACTATTGGGCAGATGCAGATTACTCAGACCTAGAGGTCAGATGATGAGGGTGGTCTTGAGACTGATGAGGATGATGATGAGTCAGATGATGGTAATCACGATGCGGGTTCAGATACAGATGACCAGGCAGGAGATGACATTGAGATGCGTGAGGCAAATCAGGGTCATCAGGATATTCCCACATCATCACACTTTGAGACCGGAGGCCCTTAACTAACAGTTCCAGAGACTGTGGAGCTGTGTGCACATATGAGCTCTATGACTTCCATGTTAGGGATGATAGAGGCAAGACAGGAGAGGATGGAGTCACAGTTGACTCAGGTTGTAGAGGATGTTAGAGTACTGAGAGAGCAGAGACAGTAGTCTTAGATAGATTGTACTAGGATTTCCTTTTATGTTTCACAAATGTAACTTGTTGTAGAACTTTCCTAGAATTAATGAAGTTCGCTTTTGTTTCACCATCTTATTGTACATTATGCATTTTCTTTTGTTGTATTAAGTGATGTTTGTTAAATCAGACTTATTGTGTATTATTCAGTATATATTATTCTTCACTTTTTTAAGTTTCTAATTCAAGTGTTCTATTATTCACTTCTAAGAATACTTGAGTCACTTTTGGATTTATGACTCAGAAATGTTCTATCATTGTTTCTGTGGTTAGGATTTCACTTGGAACTGTGGGCTCTGATACCAATCTATCACATCCACCCAGCCGGTACCCTATCTGGCATACCCGAGTGTGTGATCCACAGTCAACAAGATCCAGTAGTTAGTAAAATCAACCTCCCACATTCACAACAATATAATCAATAACAAGACTAAATCATTGTTAACAATATTATTCAAATGAATCAAAGTAAAGTAACGAGATAATCATCAGAGTGCGGAAATGATGCCAATAGATATATAAATCAAAAGTAGAGTGAGGCGGAATCTCACTCCACGAGTACAGCGGAATGTAGTTCGAAAATCAAAGGGATTACAACTAATTCTAAAGACAAGAAAGACAGCTATAATCTAACTAAACTAAAGTCTTTTCTACTTTATAAAGGATGTCTTCATAAAGGCAAGTTAATCCATAATAGCATAAATAACATAGTAACATGAACAAAGCATAAAGTGATATGATATGAAACAAACAATGTATGTATGAGTCTAACTCTATGTATGCTGGTCTCTATAGGCAGACATGCTTTAAGTCATAGCACCATACTTCTTTGGGTAGGTCACAAATCACTCAACCTCGGTTGGCAAAGGGTCCTTCATCCCTCTCGGACAATCCATGGCTGGGGGTTAAGTCACCTCTCTCACACATCACCGTTTGGTCTAAGTATTGGCGCATGTCAAGGTAAAGCCTAGCCCAATGCAAGTCTTCTACTTAGTTACATCAACTCAGATCCAGATACGTCCATTCCTCCCCTCTCAAGATCCATTCTGGTATCCTTCACACTAGAGTCAGCGTATTCGACTCTCTCAAATACGGACTCATCAACCCTACAGGTCATCCACATATAGTAAACGGGAAGCTCTCATGTCCTCTCACAGGTTGGTTACCGGTCTTGAACGCCCATGAGCCCAAGTCTATCCATATGCAACTCTACCCATAAATGGCCCCCACAATGTGATTCATGTCCCCTCACGGATGTAACTCACCGGTCTTCAGGACCCATGAATCCCCATTGATACCACGGGTTGTTCGGTCTCAATACCCTTCCGAATCAAGTCTGATATAACAAGGGTGTAACCTAGCCAAACACTGCTAGACAAGTCCTAGGTATGAAAACCAATAATCCGGGGAAGTGTCAAAAGGCAACATTGGAAATATCCCATACTACTCCCAATGAGGTCCAAGGACAGAAATGTCAAAAGGACATTCCCCAATCCCAAATCATACCTAAACAATCCCAATCATAATTCAGTCATATCATCCACGAAAGATATCTCATCATATGAAAGAGTATAATAAGACAAGATCAAATAAATAAGAAACATACATGAGTAAATATTCATACATAATCAAGTACATAAAGTAAATAAGGAAATAAATTCATAATGTATTTGCAGCATTCATATCATAATAGAAACTAACATAACAGTAGCAAATCTATGTAGTTCCCAAATTAGAAACTAAATATATGCAATCTATGTTAATATGGTAACAACTTTCCTTACCTTAAATAGATTCGAATGTATTCCGGACGGACAAGAGGATGAATCCAAAGTTAGCAAATAAACCCTAGAATAGCATCACACAATCATTAGAAAGTAGTCCTAAAAGAATAAGCATCAATCGAATCGAATCGGAAGAAGAAAACAGATTATGTTCTTGCAGGTTGATTGGTTGGGTTGAGTGCTCCAGTCGACCCAGGCAATCTGCCCAAGAGCAAATCCGAAAATAAAAAGAGAATCTTGATCCGAAACCTATGCTACACAAACCGGAATGCGACGAAACTTGGAGAGATTGTCTAACACAGTAGTCTAAGACTAAAAAGCATAATTTAGACGTCAAACCACCATTAAAACTATTACTTACTAATTTAGACTCATAGTTTCTATTTTGGTAAAAATCATAGTTTTCAATGGAAACATGCTATGAATGAAAGAGATGAACTAGAGATGATTAGATATCATTCTAGTACAAGGACACAGTAGATCAGAGATATGAATAATCATAGAGAAGTATCTATAATGTTAGAATGAACCAAAATAGGAATATTATCATAGTTTAAGAAGAAATCATAAGAATCATGTCAAGAATGAATGAGATGATCATAGCACAAGAGAATGAAAAGAGATTGTAAAGATATGACTACAAGGTTGAAGCATCTTCATCATAATCTCAGTTCAAAGATGAGAGTGATCATAGAAAGAATAAATCAATAACACAAAAGATTGACACCCTTAACTTTAATTGAAGAACAAGAGAGAGAATTTGCAAGATTGCAAGATTAGGTCTTCTTCTTCACTCTTGGAGGCTTGGAGATGGTTTCCCTTCTTTCTCTAAGTGTTATGGAGGCTAGGGATACTAAAATCACGAAGTCATGGGGTATATATAGCAAGATACTCAAAACAGAAGATTCTGTTCGAGTTCAGCATCTCTGGGTCGAGTGGCTGGGTAGCATGGCAAGTCGACCCACGCTGTCAGCAAAACCAAAGACAGGGATTTGAGGGTCTTCCACTACTCGGAATCAAATGAAACTTTAAACACATATTCTATAACATACCTAGCATGGAAAAATGGCTTTAAATCATATCCCACCAAGCTTTAAGGTCATCAACTAATCTTCTCTTCATCAAGGTGCAGTCTCTTCTCAATATCCAATATTGTCTTCAAGTATGGGGCATCATCTTAAATCTCCATAGGTTCGAAGTCGAACACTATATCTTCTACCCATATGGCCCATAGTTGACTTTCACTTCTACTTCAGGTCTTCGGATCTACAATCAAAGAGTATCCTGGTTAAGGTTAGTGCCGGGTTTCACACTTATAACTTATAACGACTACTCACGACCATTACTCCCAACGACAACTCCCAACTCAGACTCATATGACAACTCATGACGACAACACCTCACAATGACAACTTACTCACAAAAACAACTCACCACGACAACTTTCAAAACAAGACTCAACTCACAACTCAACATACATACCCAATAACTTAAAACTGACAACATAACTCTAACCATGACTACGACCCAAGTACAAGTCATAAACGTTAATTATTGTGCATTATTCAAACTTGGTATATTATGCTTTATTTTTTCAAGTATCTAATCCAAGTTTGCTATTATTCACTTCTAAGAAAGTTTGAGTCACTTCTGGATCTATGACTCAAGGATGCTTTCATTACTGTGTTCTATGGTTATGATTGTCCGAAAACTTAAAGCTCTGATACCATTCTGTCACATCCCCCCAGCCGGTACCCTAACTGGCATACCCGAGGGAGTGATCCACAGCCCAAAAGATCAAGTTTAGGAACGATCATATCCATTTCGCACAATAACATAATCAAAAGCAAGAACAAATCATAATGTTCAAGTAATTTATAATAAAAGTCAAGAAAGGATCTCAGAAGGATCACTCTAAAATATCAGAGTGCGGAATAACAAGATACCAATTCAAAAGGCAACTATAGAGTATAGCGGAAATATACCCTACAAACACATGCGGAAGGTAGATCGAAATCCAAGTAAAGCTCTAAGCTAATACAAGTAAAGTAAAAGATAAGTCTAGAAGAAACAAAAGAAATCTAATCCACATCTTTAGTCAGCTCTTCTTGCTCTTTAGTCTTCATCTTCTTCACCTTGTGCTTCTTTATACGTCCCGTCAAAGAAATCTGAACCTGTAGAGAAGTCTAACAATAGATTGTACAAAGAAAGGAATGAGTTTCGAAAGAAACTCAGTAAGGCAAGTTAATCCATAACAACATAAATAACATGTGGCAGAACATAACAAGATGCAATGCAATATGAAACAGATAATGTATGTATGCATCTAAACTCTATGTATGCTGGTCTCTATTGGCAGACATGCTTTAAGTGATAGCACCATACTTCTTTGGGTAGGTCACGCATACGGCTCCTGTTGGTAGTTGGTCGGCATCCCTCTTGGACATTCCATGGCTGGGGGTTAAGTCATCTCTCTCTCACATCACCATTTGGTCTAAGTACTAGCGCATGTCAGGGTAAAAGCCTAGCCCAATGCAAGTCATCTACTCAGTTACATCAACTCAGATCCAGATACTTCCATTCCTCCCCTCTCGGGATCCTTTCCGGTATCCTTTCCACTAGAGTCAGCGATTTCGACTCTCTCAAATACGAACTCATCAACCCTATTGATTATCCACATATGGTAAACGGGAAGCTCTCATGTCCTCTCACGGATATAACTCACCGGTCTTAAGCGCCCGTGAATCACATTGCTACCACGGGTCGTTCGGTCTCAATACCCTTCCGATTCGGGTTTGATATAACGGGGACATCCTAGCCAAACACTGCTAGACGGCCCTAGGTATGACAACCAATGATTCAGGAAAGCGTCAATGGGCATCTTCGGAGAACATCCCATACTATTCCCTCCGATGTCCAAGGACAGAAGCGTCAAAAGAACACTTCCCAATCCCAAACCATACCTAATCAAACACATTCTCATATCAGTAAGCAATATAGTAACAAACAATGCATATAAGCTTGAATAATAAAAAGAAACATAAGTGAAGTGCTACTGTACTTACAGTAGTACATCAATAGTATAAAATATAAGAACAGTAAACAAACTCATAGTTTCATAAAGTAGAAACCAGAGAGTATGCAATCTATGTTATTATGAAATAACTGTCCTTACCTTGATTATCACCGAAGATAATCAAAAGATCAAAGAGAGAGGCTCCAAACATAGCAAATAAACCCCTAACAATCATATAGATATAACATTAGGAAAGATGCCTAAAAGATCAGAGAGCAAATGAATCAAATAGAGTGAAAATTGAAGCTACTGCCTTCATTGGTCGAGTGCCTTGGTCTACTGACCCAGTCGACCAATCGAGTCAGGACGGAATTGCAGAATTTAGATTGGTCATAACTTCTTCGTTTGAAGTCGGATTGATCCGAAATTTGAAGGGGAACTTCCTAGGATTTATTAGAATCATATGGGAAGATAAAAACATCAAGTCATGGTCAAAATATGGGTTCTTGATTTGACCCAAGAAACTAGGGTTTCAACCTTTATGGCTCTCATGAAAAGGTTATGATCACGGAAAGAGAGGGAATGATTGTTATCAAGAAAATAACAAGAAATCATAGAAATTCTAGTTTAGGTTAATAGAAACATTGCCCATGAGGTTTCCCTCACATGGGAGGTTACCAAAGGTTTCCAGAAAGATCATACAAGGTCAGGGTTTCAAGAAATTAATCAGGCTAGGGTTAAGATCATGATGATGATCATAGATCTCAAGGAAACGAAGGAGATCAAGAAGGGATGGTTGCAAGGATGCATCATCTTCTTCCTGATCTCAATCAAGAACAAGAACGAAGAAAGAATAATTAGAAATTCAGAAGAGATACTAACCTTGAATTGTCAGATCAGAGATGAGAGGCTTCAGATCTGCAGAGGAATCGTTCGAATCACCAGAGAGAGTTTCGAAGAGGTGTTCTCACGTTCAAAAAGTGTTTTGGAGGCTGCCGTAACTAAGAAACTCGAAGTAGGGTTTAAATATAAGAGAAAAACCCTAAATTTGCATTTTCATGGATTTGGCAAACCATTGGTCGAGTGGTTGGTCGAGTGGTCCAGTCGACCAAGCAGAACAGCAAGGTTCAAACAGGGATTCGGAGGGCTATACGGAGTCAAATTGAGTGAGGTTTTCTTATACAAGTCAATAAAGAAGTATAGTTTCCAAAAATACCTTCAGATCAAGCATGGGAGTTCATTAGTCCACCAAATAAGCTCACCTTCTTCGATGCGCAAGAAGGATTTGCCAGACATAGTTCAGCAACTTTAGACAGGGATTTGGAGGGTTATATGGGGTCAAATTGAGTGAGGTTTTCTCCTACAAGTCCATCAAGAAGTCTAGTTTTTGGAAATACCTTCGGATTGAGTACAGGAGTTCATTAGGTATTTCAACAAATTCACCCCTCTTCGGTGCGCAGATTCAAAACTAACACTGACAATGCTCTCAAGTGAGGGGCATCATCGTCAATGTCCATGGGCTTGGGCTTCGACACCAAATCATCAACCAAAAGGGTCTACAAGACTCTTATTTAAGAGAAGAGGAGCAGCGGCACGAGGTCAGGTACTGTTGCGATTCTCGTCATTCGACAGGAGAGACCGAGAACTTCACCGCCTTGTCCAACTCGACCTGTCGTTCTTCTCCATTTCTAAGTTGATATTGTTGGTCCGGGCCAGGTATCCTTTGAAAGGGATAGCTCGACGGGTAGAAGACCCAGTTCCAATCTGCAAGACGCATAAGGGGGTGGATGCTTTATATGTTCTTTAATTGAATCGGGGAAGCACTTCCCTTTTCTGCTCGAGCAGCTTCGCCCCTCTCGCTTTGCTCGAGCAGCTTCGCCCCTCTCGTTGGGTGAGGTAAGGAGTAGTATCAGAGTGGCTCGGTCATCGATAGGCCTCTCCTTATTCATTGTCCCCACTTCGGGTCTTCTGACCTACAAACATACTAGATTCCGAGCCGGGTCGAAGTTAGGATAAGGCCAGACATTACAGATCTACCCTAAGGGAAAGGTCTGGCATGACTTCCTAAGGCTTTCAAAGATAATAAAACTGAAATCAAGGTCCAACTTTAAGGTGTAACATTTAAACTAACCCTTCTTTACCCAAAACAGATAGGGTGTCCTGGCTAGGTTTGGGCTGGATTTCACATTCTCCCCCCCTTAAAATAATTTTGTCCTTGAAATTGGGAGAGTGCTTGGTTTCAAAAAGGCAGGGGTACTTTCCTATTATCTTGGCTTCGTTTTCCCAAAGTCCACGGAAAACAAATAACGACAAGTCTTATGTAAGGAAACAAGGAATATATCTGACATGCTTTGAAATCAAATCGAAAGTATGATCATGGCTTCATGAATATTTCACAAGGATCATGGCGAAGATTAATATGAAGATCATAAAAGTTTAAGAATGAAAGGAGATTGTAGAAAAGATGGTTGCAAGGATCAATATGTTGCAAGGATGCAACATCTTCTTCATCATCTCAATCTCAAAGAATAAATCATGGCAAGAGTAGATCAATACAACACAAGAGAGATTACTAATCTTTGATTGAAGAATAGGAGATGAAAAGCTTGAAATCTTGAAACAATTAGAAGGAATAACAAATCATGAAGATCACACTTGATTTCTCTTCAAAATCATCATGTGGAGAATTCACAAGGTTATAGAGTGTATGGAGATCCATTCTAGAACAGCAGGGATAGAAGGATCAGTCATGGGAATGATTTAAGATCACTATCCTATCAAAGGGAATGTAAGGCATAAGAAGAAATCGTGGAGAGAATAGATCAGCTTTGGGGTAAACTTCTACCAAACGAAACTAGGCAATTCGTACAGCAGAGAATAAATCAAACAATGCATATGGTATGTATGCATTTGGTACAATAGCAAGGTTAGGGTTAGGTGGGATCTCACAATCTCCCCCCCTTAAAATAATTTCATCCCCGAAATTGAAAGCATACTTGGGCTTCCACTAATATGAGGAAACTTCTTCAGGGGTGTGATTCTTCCACCGAATTTTTACCAGGGGATGGAAGGTACAACGAAAAATAGATCTAATAGGTAAAGAACACGGAAGTTTTGGCTGACTTCTCAAACAGCTAAGAGGAACACAAAACAATACTCACGGGCACTTCATACAGACTAGGCAAATTCACATGGCAAGAATAAATCAAAACAATGCATATGGCCTATATGCAATGCATCAATAAGGATTAAATCAAGCAATGCATATGATATGTATGTAATGCACAAGTAAAGAATAAATCAGGGCAATGCATGTGATATTCATACAATGCGCAAGCGAAGATAAATCAAAGCAGCGCATATGGTATTTATACAATGCATAAGTAAAGAATAGATCAATAGCAGAAGTTAAAGGATAAGAGCAACGTACCGGTTACGACATCATGATTTGGTTCGGTTCTATCTCGTTTCCAACTACACTACACACTTTACCGGCAGAAGGGGCTTGAACTAATCTTGCAGCTAAAGCAGCTCGACGACTTGGTTTATAAGGGTAGAGACAGCAGGGGTGTCCTTTTTGATGGCAGTAAAAACAAACAAGTTTTCTATATCCTAAAGATCGCATTGGCTCTAGAGATCTTTGTTTCACTAGTCTCAGGTCTGCAGCAATTTGATTGAGGTTTGTATTCCCAACACTTTGTCCCACAGTCTGGGGCTGATACATCGAGGTGGGGTACGGTGCAGACCTAGTGAACTTCTGGCTAGGTCTTTTAACATAGCTAGGACTTCTACTGGGTAGGGACTTCTTGTGACAAAACTTCTTTCTTCCAACATCAGGCACAGTAGCGAGATTAGGGTTTGCCTGGGCAGCAACACAGGTCTCATTGTGCATGGCCATTATCCCAGTCAAGATTCGGTTGAACTGTGCACTCTGCTGTTGCAACATATCCCCCATAAGATTAATGATTTCTTGGTAGTTGACCACTGGAGGAGCACCGGATGGGTTACCGGTTGCTTGACCTGTCAGAGGGTTCTGGGCTTCAACACTGCCAGAGGACACTCCAGCTCTTGGAACAACTCTCTTTCCATTCCCACTTGAGGAAGCACTACAGTTCCTTCTTTCGGTCATTCTGACAAACCAACCGAACGTAAAAAATCTAGGAGAATATATCCAAATTCAAAATCACACTTCCAACTTGAAGTTTGGCTCAGGGGAAAAGGTTATCTAGGGTTCCTAAGGTTCCAAGATTCTCAAGAGGCTTCAACGACAACTTACAACCTTCATTGATCAACAACACAAGTATGACCTTCTCTTTCTTCTCTTTTCTTTCAAACTTCATTTACCATCGGTATGTTTTTCTTCAAAACTGAGAAATACTTGAGGCTAAAGGTTAGGATGGTGCCTAGGGATGTTTAAAAACATGTTCCCATTATTTTCCAAACAAAACAAAGCTTCAACCAAAAAGATTTCCAACACTTTGGTTCAAAAACACTATTCACTTTACCAAATCCCAACTTTACAAACGCTTGTCCCATTTTCAAACCAAATTAAATTTTAACACCAAACCAATTCCCACAAGACTGATTTACTATGGGGAAGATACTCCCACTCTCCGTTCAGTCAAAATCCAACTTTCCAAAAATCACAATACTTTGTCCATAAGAGGATTCCTTCTTCCAAAGTTGCTGAATTTTCATGTCCATAAAACAAAATTGATGGGTTTTCTTCAGACAAATCATCCCATCATTTTTATCCAAGTCTTATGAACACACTAGAATGTTCAAATCGAAATTTTTTGGAAAAAATTACGAAAATGCCGTTCTTGCAGTTTTTTTTTTTCAAACTCCAGGGGTTTCGATGGATCTTCTCCAAACAAACCTTCTTAGCATGTTAAACCAACTCTTATACACATGCTAACATGTCCAAATCGCAGTTTCCATCTAAAACAAACTTTTCCAAAAATTTACCAAAATGCTCCTCTTCACCAAATATTGCATTGCTTAACTTCCTTTACTCATGCAATGCGAAACTCAACTTGACTCTTCAAAATCCCATCAAACCACTACGAAGAAAACACTTAACGATTAGGGGAGGCAGAGATGAGGATCAGAGTACTATTCCTATGCTATAAGCAGAAATAATACAAGGATAAGGAGACAACAATCCAAACTTCAGGTGAGGTTCAAGATCAGGATGAAGATGATGAGGAGGAGGATCAGGAAGTTCAGTTAGACGAGGAGGGAACTATTCCAGCTCGACAGTTTTGAGGATAGAGGCACACAAATATACTATAGAAGATCGATTGACACGACTAAGATGAAAGTCTCAGGCTATGAGAGGTCAGCTTGATTCTCAGGAACAATTTCCTAAACACATAGCACTAGAATTGTCATCGAGTCTACGGTTAGAGGCAGAGCGATCAGTTTCACTACCAGGGACATCATAGGGCCTTCACGATGTAGCTAGGTCAGAGGATGAGGGTGACATTGTCAAGGCTGATGACACCAGAGGATGAGGATGCCAACGACAGTGATGATGATGATGATGATGATGGGGATGAGCATGGAGACAATGATGATCATGATGGGGTTCCAGTTCAAGATGAGGATGTTATTGATGATCAGGGAGATGAGGATCAAGATCAGGGTGAGATTCTGAGACACGAGGAGATTCCTATACCACGCTTCCGTGAGATTAGAGGTCCATTACATACGACTTCTGGGGTTCCAAGTGTGTCTTCTCATCAGTCATTGATTTCTTCCACACTTAAGAGGATAAAGGCTCGAATGGAGAGGATAGAGTCCTATATGTATACCTTGGGAGAGACATTTGCATGAATGGAGAAAGAGTTCAGATCTAGGAGGGACCAGACAGATCACCGGAGTCGATCACCTAGATAGATTGTACTAGGAGTTTCCTTTTATGCTTTCTTAGATGTATTTCCTTTCAAACTTGTTAAAATCTCCTATGTGATTAATGAAATTCAATTTGTTTCACTTGTCTTATTGTACATTATGCGTCTCTTTGGTTGTATTAGTAGTTGTTAATGTTTAGTTATGACTTATTGTCACATCCACCCAGCCGGTACCCTATCTGGCATACCCGAGTGTGTGATCCACAGTCCACAAGATCCAGTAGTTAGTAAAATTAACCTCCCACATTCACAACAATACAATCAAGAACAAGACTAAATCAATGATAACAATATTATTCAAATGAATCAAAGTAAAGTAACGATATAATCATCAGAGTGTGGAAATGATACCAATAGATATATAAATCAAAAGTAGAGTGAGGCGGAATCTCAGTCCACGAGTACAGCGGAATGTAGTTCGAAAATCAAAGGGATTACAATTGATTCTAAAGACAAGAAAGACAGCTATAATCTAACTAAACTAGAGTCTTTTCTACTTTATAAAGGATGTCTTCATAAACATAGACTTCATCGATTACGCTCAGACGCTCCCACTCCACAGTAGGGCTAATCCTGGTAATAAGAGAGACCACTCGAGGGATACTCAAGGTAATCTTCGTAGTCGCCAACACTTTGCGTATGGTACGCTTCTTCATCTTGCGCTTCCTCATATTGCGCTTCATAGCCATCAACACCTGTAGAATAATCTAACAAACTATATTGTACAAAAAGGAGTGAGTTTTAAAAGAAACTCAGCAAGGCAAGTTATTCCATAATAGCATAAATAACACAGTAACATGAACAAAGCATAAAGTGATATGATATGAAACAAACAATGTATGTATGAGTCTAACTCTATGTATGCTGGTCTCTATAGGCAGACATGCTTTAAGTCATAGCACCATACTTCTTTGGGTAGGTCTCAAATCACTCATCCTCGGTTGGCAAAGGGTCCTTCATCCCTCTCGGACAATCCATGGCTGGGGGTTAAGTCACCTCTCTCTCACATCACCGTTTGGTCTAAGTATTGGCGCATGTCAAGGTAAAGCCTAGCCCAATGCAAGTCTTCTACTTAGTTACATCAACTCAGATCCAGATACATCCATTCCTCCTCTCTTAGGATCCTTTCCGGTATCCTTCACACTAGAGTCAGCGTATCCGACTCTCTGAAATACGGACTCATCAACCCTATAGGTCATCCACATATAGTAAACGGGAAGCTCTCATGTCCTCTCACGGGTTGGTTACCGGTCTTGAACGCCCATGAGCCCAAGTCTATCCATATGCAACTCTACCCATAAATGGCCCCCACAATGTGATTCATGTCCCCTCACGGATGTAACTCACCGGTCTTGAGCACCCATGAATCCCCATTGCTACCACGGGTCTTTCTGTCTCAATACCCTTCCAAATCGGGTCTAATATAACAAGGGTGTAACCTAGCCAAACACTGCTAGACAAGTCCTAGGTATGAAAACCAATAATCCGGGGAAGTGTCAAAGGGCAACATTGGAAATATCCCATACTACTCCCAATGAGGTCCAAGGACAGAAATGTCAAAAGTACATTCCCCAATCCCAAATCATACCTAAACAATCACAATCATAATTCAGTCATATCATCCACGACAGATATCTCATCATATGAAAGAGTATAATAAGACAAGATCAAATAAATAAGAAACATACATGAGTAAATATTCATACATAATCAAGTACATAAAGTAAATAAGGAAATAAGATCTTAATGTACTTGCAGCATTCATATCATAATAGAAACTAACATAACAGTAGCAAATCTAAGTAGTTCCCAAATTAGAAACTAAATCTATGCAATCTATGTTAATATGGTAACAACTTTCCTTACCTTAAATAGATTCGAATGTATTCTGGACGGACAAGAGGATGAATCCAAAGTTAGCAAATAAACCCTAGAATAGCATCACACAGTCATTAGGAAGTAGTCCTAAAAGAATAAGCATCAATCGAATCGAATCGGACGAAGAAAATAGATTATGTTCTTGCGGGTTGATTGGCTGGGTTGAGTGCTCCAGTCGACCTAGGCAATCTGCCCAAGAGCAAATCCAAAAATAAAAAGAGAATCTTGATCCGAAACCTATGCTACACAAACCGGAATGCGACGAAAATTGGAGAGATTGTCTAACACAGTAGTCTAAGACTAAAAAGCATAATTTAGACATCAAACCACCATTAAAACCATTACTTACTAATTTAGAATCATAGTTTCTATTTTGGTAAAAATCATAGTTTTCATTAGAAACATGCTATGAATGAAAGAGATGAACTAGAGATGATTAGATCTCATTCTAGTACAAGAACATAGTAGATCAGAGGTATGAATAATCATAGAGAAGTATCTATAATGCTAGAATGAATCAAAATAGGAATATTATCATAGTTTAAGAAGAAATCATAAGAATCATGTCAAGAATGAATGAGATGATCATAGCAGAAGAGAATGAAAAGAGATTGTAAAGATATGACTACAAGATTGCAGCATCTTCATCATAATCTCAGTTCAAAGATGAGAGTGAGCATAGAAAGAATAAATCAATAACACAAAAGATAGAATACTAACCTTTAATTAAGGGTGTCGATTCGGTACGGTATCGGTAATTCGGTACGGTTTTGGGTTTGAAAACCTCATACCGTTTTCGTACCGTACCGAATTTATACGGTACGGTATGAAAACGGTATTTTTAAAATGGTACGGTATGAAAACGGTAATAATTCGGTACGAAAAAATGGCACGGTTCGGTATATGGTTCGGTTTTGTTACGGTATGAAAATCGGTATGTTTTCAGGGTTTGGCATAAGAGTCATCTATGGTGGGTTTCTTTTTTTCCTTCACCTGATGAATATTTGACTTATGTCTCAGTCGTTATTACATTATTATAGAGATCAAGATCAAAACTTCTAGTATGAGATTTAAGAGTGTATTGTTCGAATCATCACAATCTTGTCACATTGCTGGCAGCAATTTCAGCAAATAGCTTGACTTGAGCCAAACAAAGCTAGGAAAGGTTGAAAATCTGCAATTTGGTAAAACAAAACTAATTTGATCACCTGTCATTAATTGCATGTATATATGCTAACATGAGAGAAGAAAAAAACAGAAGAAGAAGAAAAGAAAAGAGAGAAGAAACCCTCCAATCGACATAAAAAAGATACCCACTTACAAATAAAAGAAATTTGCAATAAATATTGGCTGCTCCTTGCCAAACAGAAATGAGTACTACTCTATTATCCTTCATCTTGGAAATAACTTCCCCAATCCCACCCTCAATTCTCAAATATATACGGAGTTGAGAGTCTGATTGTATACATATGTACATGCTTTGCATCTTGAGCTTCCTCTCTATGCCTCAGCCTAAGCCTATACCCCAAAAGAATGAACAATCACAGGGTAAAAGACAAAATTTTTTCATTTCCAATAGAAAAGAAAAGATCATAGCTTTTGGGTACCTTCACTTCCCTAAAATTGATTGCTTACAAATCAGAATGTGCAAACAATAATGATAATAACAGATCAAATAATTGTTTGATCAATGCAAAACCAAAACCAAAAATATTAATTAGCAGGCTACCCAAAAATCATTCAGATAGAAAACATGGGTTACACATAAATTAGGTATGGTATACCAAACACCATGAAACAGAGTATGGCAAAAATATGTTACATGTTAGTAAGAATAATACTTTTTCGGATAAGGCATGGTTGAAACCAATGATCCTACAATCATTTTGCCATAACACACAATTTTCTGTATCAAGAACCGAGTTGTAAACACAATTTCCTGTGGCAAAAACAGAATACAATTAACACCATGAGAGGATTCCTGTGGCAAAAACAGAATACAAGTAACACCATGAAAATCCTCTCAGATATTTCATCAAACGTCTGCCATGCAAGTGAGTCAATCAAAATCGAACAACTCGCAACTGCTTCAAGCCTTCAAAAATTGGCATTCTAAATATCAAATGTGTTAATCAAATACCACATGCTTCAAGCCAAATCACAGGGAAGTTGCTAAATATCAAACAAGTGTTAATTAACGCTGGGAACAATTCATTAACCCAAAAATATTAATTAGCTTACTGCTCTGTTCGTCGAACTCCACTAGTTGCAGGCTTGCTTGCAATTGCTACTGCTTACGAGATGGAGCTTACCCAGCCAGATGGAGCTTCGAAGAAGAATGAACAAGAGGCGATTTGCTACTGCTTACCCAGGTGACCAGGTCCCAGATGCTAGACGGTAAGAACGAAGGAAGAACAGATTTGTAGAAAATAAAAAGAAATCAGAGTAGAAGAAGAAACTAAACAAGAAGGAAGGAAGAACGAGAGGAAGGAAGGAATCAAGAACTAGAGTAGAGTCTCACCTTGCAGGCTCGCACGATCGCACCTCTTGGCTCTTGCTCTCAGTCCCGCCCCCAACGGCTGCTCTCTGCTCTTCAAAGTTCGAATGTTACGACTTACGAACAAAGCAAGTTACAAGCCAATTTTAGGGTTTATCTATTATCATCGGTATATGGTATATGGTATGCGGTATACGGTTTAACGGTACGGTATATGGTACATACCGTCGGTATGGTACCTTATACCGAAACAGAACCGTACCGAATTACCAAATTCGGTTTCGGTACAAACCGTACCGAATTTGGAAATGGTACGGTGCGGTGCTGTTTAAACAGTTCGGTACGGTGCGGTAATATAGTTTCGGTACCGAATTGACACCCTTACCTTTAATTGAAGAACAAGAGAGAGAATTTGCAAGATTAGGTCTTCTTCTTCACTCTTGGAGGCTTGGAGATGGTTTCCCTTCGTTCTCTAAGTGTTATGGAGGCTAGGGATACTAAAATCACGACTTCATGGGGTATATATAGCAAGATACTCAAAACAGAAAATTCTGTTCGAGTTCAGCATCTTTGGGTCGAGTGGCTGGGTAGCATGGCCCAGTCGACCCAAGTAGTCGACCCAGGCTGTCAACAAAACCAAAGACAGGGATTTGAGGGTCTTCCACTACTCGGAATCAAATGAAACTTTAAACACATATTCTATAACATACCTAGCATGGAAAAATGGCTTTAAATCATATCCCACCAAGCTCTAAGGTCATCAACTAATCTTCTCTTCATCAAGGTGCAGTCTCTTCTCAATATCCAACATTGTCTTCAAGTATGGGGCATCATCTTAAATTTCCATAGGTTCGGAGTCGAACACTATATCTTCTACCAATATGGCCCATAGTTGACTTTCACTTCTACTTCGGGTCTTCGGACCTACAATCAAAGAGTATCCGGGTTAAGGGTAGGGCCGGGTTTCACATTCCCCCCTCCTTAAAAGAAATTTCATTCTCGAAATTGAAAGTATACCTGAACTTCCAAAAAGATGAGGAAACTTCTCCTTCATGTCTTCTTCCTTCTCCCAAGACGCTTCTTCATGGGTATGGTTCTTCCACTGAACCTTCACCAAAGGGATAGTTCGATTCCTTAACTGCTTGTCCTTTCTATCCAAGATTTTAGCCGGTTCTTCCTTATAAGATAAATCAGCACAAAGTCCTTCAGGTTCTTGCTGTAGTATGTGATCCGGGTTCTCAACATACTTTCGAAGCATTGAAACATGAAATACATTAAGAGTCTCAGCGAGTGACGGAGGCAATGCTAAACGGTAAGCAACTGATCCAATCCTTTCAAGAATCTCATAAGGTCCAATATAATGAGGACTAAGCTTTCCTTTAACATTAAACCTCATTACACCCTTCATAGGCGATACCTTTAGAAAAACGTTCTCGCCAACTTGAAATTCCAAATCTGACCTTCTTCTATCAGCATAAGATTTTTGTCTTGACTAAGCAGTCTTAATCCTTTCTCTTATCATATCTACCATCACACTTGTAGCTTCAATCATTTCTTGTCCTAACACTTTCCTTTCTCCAGTTTCAGTCCAATACAGAGGTGTCCTACAAGTGTTTCCATATAAAGCTTTAAAAGGAGCCATGCCTATTGTCGACTGATAACTATTGTTATAGGCAAACTCAACCAAAGCTAAATGTTCATCCCAATTACCACTCATATCAACAACACAAGATCTAAGCATATCTTCCAAAACTGAATTGTTCGCTCAGACTGTCCATCAGACTGAGGGTGATGAGCAATACTCAAATTCAACTGGTTTCCCAAAGCTTTCTGCAAACTATTCCAAAATCTTGAAGTAAATATAGGGTCACGATCAGACACAATACTCACAGGCACTCCATGCAGACGAACAACATTGTCCACATAAAGCCTAGCTAACTTATCCATAGTGTGAGTGATCTTCATAGGAATAAAATGGGCTGATTTGGTCAATCTATCAACAATTACCACATAGTGTCATTACCTCTACTTGTTGGAGGTAAGCTAGTCACAAAGTCCATAGTAATGTTCTCCCATTTCCAACCAGGTAAGGGTAGGGGCTGCAATAATCCAGATGGAGGTTGTCGAACAGCTTTAACACGTTGACAAGTCTCGCACTTAGCTACAAAATCTTCTACATCAGCCTTTAATCCAATTCACCAAAAATGTTCTTTCAAATCCTTATACATTTTTGTACCTCCTGGATGTACGGTAAAGATCGATCGGTGTGCTTCTTTCAAAATTTCCTTTTTAACTTCTTCAACTGCAGGCACACAAAGTCTTCCTCTAAACAATAACGCACCATCCATAGATATACTAAAATCAGGGTCCAAATCAGAATTTAAAGAAATCTTCTCTATCTTCTCTTTCAATTCCGGATCCGAATCTTGCAAGGCAACAATTCGATCCCTAAGGTTGGATCTTGCTGTCATGGCTGAAAGCACAACATCTGAACTTTGCAAAACAACTTCCAATTCAAAATCTGAAATTGACTTCAACAACGACTTGCTCAAAGCATTCAAATCTAGATCCTTCTTGTTACTTTTCCTACTAAGAGCGACCACAACAACATTTGCTTTACCAGGATGATACTGAATATCACAGTCATAATCAGAGACTAATTCCAACCATCTTCTTTGTCTCATATTTAACTCCTTTTGGGTAAGGAAATACTTTAAGCTCTTATGATCTGTAAAGATAGCAATCTTCTCACCATACAAGTAATGTCTCCAAATCTTTAGGGCAAAAACAATGGCTGCAAGTTCTAAATCATGAGTGGGATAATTCCTCTCCTATTCCTTCAATTGTCTTGAAGCATAAGCTATCACCTTCCCATGTTGCATTAAAACACAACCCAAACCAATCTTAGACGCATCAGTATAGACTGTCAGACCACCGGAATTATCGAGTATTGTCAAAACCGGGGCACTTGTCAATCTATCCTTCAATTCTTGAAAATTCTTCTCACATGCGTCAGACCAAACAAACTTCTCCTCTTTCCTAGTTAGTTTAGTCATAGGAACAGCCAACTTAGAAAAGTTCTCGATAAATCTCCTATAATAACCAGCCAAACCTAAGAAACTTC
The DNA here is from genome assembly GCF_041222555.1 of Hakea prostrata. Lineage (NCBI taxonomy): Eukaryota > Viridiplantae > Streptophyta > Magnoliopsida > Proteales > Proteaceae > Hakea > Hakea prostrata. The sequence goes on from NC_142603.1 coordinate 24,598,149, forward strand.
TTATTTCTGACACCGTCTTCGGTCTTTCCCACTCGGCAACTGTCTTAACCTTGTCAGGATCGACACGAATACCTTCGGCTGAAACAACATGACCAAAAAATACCACTCTTGGAAGCCAGAAATCACACTTACTAAACTTGGCATACAACTTCTTCTCTCTTAGTCTTTGCAAAGTAATACCAAGATGCTTCCGATGCTCTTCTTCGCTCTTTGAGTAAATCAAAATGTCATCAATAAAGGCAATAACGAACTTATCTAACACATCATGAAATACTCAATTCATCAAGTCCATAAACACAGCAGGAGCATTAGTCAAACCGAAGGGCATGAATCTAAACTCAAAATGACCATATCTTGTCCTAAAAGTTGTCTTACAAATGTCACTAGCTTTCACTTTCAACTGATGATATCTAGATCTCAAATCAATCTTCAAGAATACTGCTGCACCTCTTAACTGGTCGAAAAGATCATCAATCCGAGGCAGTGGATACCTATTCTTAATGGTCAATTTGTTCAACTCACGGTAATCAATGCACATACGCATACTACCATCTTTCTTCTTAACAAACAAAACCGAGGCTCCCCAAGGCGATACACTAGGCTGTATATAATCTTTATCTGAGAGTTCATTCAGCTGGTCTTGTAGTTCTTTCAACTCGGTAGGCGCCATTCTATATGGAGCTTTAGATACCGGAGTGGCTCCTGGAATTAATTCAATCGAAAATTCCAATTCTCTATCCGGAGGTAATCCTGATAAATCATTCGGAAAGACATCCTTGAAATCACAAACAGCTTCAACTTCTTCAAGTTTCTTCTTCACTTCTTTGACTTCACTTTCATCTGTAGCACTTTCCACTAGTGCACAAACTTGCATCAAAGCTGACAAAGCCTTCTTACTAACTCTTCCTTTATCACCTTGAAACTCAAAGGCTGAATTACTACTAATCTGAAATTGAATATTCCTCGAAGAACAAACAATTATAGCCTTATGGGCTGTCAACCAATCAATTTCAAGAATCACATCAAAATCTTTCATGTTAAGAATCACTAAATCGGCTTTCAATTTCTTCTCGCAAATCATAATGGAACAATCTTCTATCACTTTATCTAGTTTCACAACTGATCTAGTAGGAGTACTAATCATTAAACAACTAGACAAATTCTTAGGTAACAAGTCAGTTTTCCTAATGAATGCAGACGAAATGAACGAATGAGATGCACCCGTATCAAACAATACAAATGCAGGAATAGAAGCGATTAACAAAGTACCTGTCACAACTTCATGACTTGCATCTTGTTCAGTACCAGATATCCTAAACACTTTTCCAGGCACAGGGGCAGATACACTCTTCGCTACAGGAACATAGGGCTGATTAGGCTTCTTGGGACAAGTACGAGCAAAATGACCGGGCTGCTACAAAAGAAACAAATCGGCGGTCCAACTGAAGGCACTACTATTGGAGGCTTCGGACCCATTGTCACATCCACCCAGCCGGTACCCTATCTGGCATACCCGGGATGTGATCGACAGCCCCGAAGATCCATAGTTCAAAGACCACATCAGCCACATCGACAATAACACAATCATGAACAATCAATACTAAGCTACAATCAATAAAATAGAATTCAGGAATGAGATATCAAGGATAATCAAAGTACGGAAATAAATATCAAATCAGATAAATTAAGAAGGCAGTGGGCGGAATCCACTCCTTCACCAAGCGGAAGTGAGGTCAAAATTTAGGTAAGTACAAGTCTCAAGTTATGAATGTCACATCCTCCCAGCCGGTACCCTATCTGGCATACCCGAGAGTGTGATCCACAGCCCGAAGATCAGGTATCGAGTAATCAACCTCCCACATAAACAATAACATAATCATGAACAATAATAATAAAAGTGCGGAAGATAAACCATAGTTCCAATAAGGAAAGAATGAATCATATATAAATCAGAGTACTAGATATAATCAGAGTGTCAAAAACAGATAAGTAAAGTGAGGCAAAATCCCACTCTACAACCAGCGGAAAAGTAGTTCTAAAAGAGGATAAGCAAGACAAAATCTAATCCCAGTAGCAAGTACAATGGGTAACTAAATTATTCTCCACTTTATAGACAACATCCCTATAAGTATAAATCTCATAAACGGCACAAGGGCGCTTCCACTCAATGGTTGGACTAAGCATCGTACGGAGCATGACCACTCGCGGGATCTTCAGTGTAATTGTTGTAACCGCAATCACCTTCCTGGAGATATGCCTCTTCTCCTTGCGCTTCTTCATAGGGACCGTCATAATATTCAGTACCTGCAGAATAGTCTAACAAACATTGTACAATAAAGGAATGAGTTTCAAAGAAACTCAGTAAGGCAGTTAAATCCATAATAACATAAATGGCAGGATTTCAGAACAAACATAAATGCAATATGGTATGAGACAAGCAATGAATGAATGAATCTAACTCTACATATGCTGGTCTCTATTGGCAGACATGCTTTAAGTCATAGCACCGTACTTCTTTAGGAAGGTCTCAATCACTCATCATCAGTTGGTAATGGGTCTGGCATCCCTCGGGACATTCCATGGCTGGGGGTATAGGTCACCACTCTCTCACATCACCATTGGTCTAAGTACCGGCGCATGTCAGAGTAAAGCCTAGCCAAATGCAAGTCTTCTACTTAGTTACATCAAGTCAGATCCAGATACGTCCATTCCTCGTCCCTGACGATCCTTTCCGGTATCCTTCACACTAGAGTCCTCATAGTCCCTGACTACGGACTCATCAACCCTATTGATCATCCACATATGGTAAACGGGAAGCTCTCACGTCCTCTCACGGGTTGGTTACCGGTCTTGAGTGCCCGTGAGCCCAAGTCTAACCATATGCAACCCTACCAATAAATGGCCCCCACAATGTGATTCCTGTCCTCTCACGGGTTGGTTACCGGTCTTGAGCGCCCATGAATCCCCATTGCTACCACGGGTCGTTCGGTCTCAATACCCCCTCCGATTAGGGTCCGACATAACAGGACATCCTAGCCAAACACTACTAGACAATCCTAGATATGTCATCCAACAGTTTAGGAAGGTGTCCATAGGGCATCTCCGGAAACATCCCATAATATTCCCGTAGTAGTCCAAGGACAGAAGTGTCAAAAGGACACCTCTCCTTTCCAAACCATACTTAAGCATACACATGCATCAATTCATATCATCACATATATGGTAACTTCATATATGGAAAGAAATCAATAATTACAATCACTTTGTATATAATTGATAAGTAAATCACACACGAGTCAATTCAATATGAATAAGTAATGCTACTGTTATCAAGATTATGCAACAGTAATATATCATTGTAAGAATCTAATTAAAGAAATAACTTAACAAGATTCAAATATAGAAACTAAGATATGCAATTTATGTTGTTAAAGAAGTAACCATCCTTACCTTTTATAACTCGCAAAGGAATCCTAAGAAATCAAGTAAGATCTTGGCAAACTTTAGAAGAAGGTCCTAAACAAGTGTATACAACATATTAGGAAAGATCCCTAACAGAAAAGATACCAAAACATCCAACACAGACCAATTCTGGAGTTGCTGTACTCATTGGTCGAGTGGATTGGTCGACTGGTCCAGTCGACCAATGCAGACAGTAGCCTAAAAAAACAGAGTTTTAAGATATAAAATCCGAATTTGGTGGTTCAAAAGGGTACTAATCAAGGGGTAAACTACATCAGTAATATCCTAACATATAGGGGACCTCAAAACACTAATCCAATCAATCCATCAAGATCCAAATTAGGAAACAAAAAGTTACCATAATTAGATCAACCATGGATCTTGAAGAATTCAAGATAGAAATCAAAGACAAGAACAATAGGAGAATGGATCATTGCTTCAGGTAAAGGTATCATGAAAAGCATACTTAGATCTTCAAGGAAATAGGCATAAAAGCATAAATCTAAATAAGGAAACAAAACCTACCATATATGTAACTATCATGATTCATGAAGAAAACATGGTATGGTAGAAGAGAAACAACTAGAGATTGATAGATCATGGATCATGAAAAGAAAACACAGCAATTGACTACTAACATGATCAATATAGAAGATCCAAGGAGATCAGAATTCAAATCAGAAGTTAAACAAAGACTAGATCATGGTTTGATCATGATTCCTTCAAAAGCTTGCAATGATCATGGTTAAGATCGTTGTTTTAGCCATTAATCCTTAGGATGATCATGAGAGACAAGTCCAGAGATGTTTGCAACAGAGAATGCAGCATCTCCTCTACTGTCTCAACTCAAAAAGGAAAGAAAAACAGAGATGGAGGAGAAGAAGAGAGTGTAGACATACCTTTGATGCAAAAGGAAGAGTTTTGACGAAGATCCGTCAAGAAAATCACCAAGGATGCAAGGGAGATGACTTGCAGAGGTCTTTGGTTCGTTCCAAAGAGTTTGGAGGCAGCAAATACGAAGTAGACTCGAGATTGGACTTAAATAGAGCAAGCAAGACCTAATTGCCAAAGACAGCACCCATTGGTCGAGTGGATTGGTCGACTGGTCCAGTCGACCAATCAGTCGACCAATGCAGACAGCAATTTCAAAACAGGGAATTGAAGGCCCAGATCAAATCCAATCCTAAAGGGGTTTTGCACACATAACAAGTGACTTACCTAATAGGTAGAAATGCCTTCAAACCAAGATAGAGAGCACTCCAAGTCCATCAACTAATCCGATCTTCATCAAGATTCAGTTTCCATAAATAGAACTTCATCATCAACTCTCACGGATTCAAAGCCAGACACCAAGTCCTCCACTCGGATGGCCCAAAGCTGACTTCTTACTTTACTTCGGGTCACTGGACCTACAAATAACAAGGTTTCCGGGTCAAGGTTAGGGCTGGGTTTTACAATGAAGATAAGTTAAAGTTATTACAATTCTTCTAAGTTTAATTGTCACAAAAAAAAAAGGGGGTAACTACTCATAAGTCTCCTCCACAATAGATATGTCCTCTTCAAAGGTGAGGACCATGGAGATCCAACATGACTGCTCCCATATAACTCCAGGGCTAACCCTGGTATGCCGGGTGATCTTCTTCGGTACGGTCACCGAAGTCTTCAATGTAGCTAGTCTCCGGATAGTAGTATAAGGTATCCGGGTCCGCCTCAGGGAGTTTGCCATCGAGTAATTCACCTGTAGAATAGCCTAACAAAATATTGCAACAGAAAAGGAATGAGTTCAAAAGAACTCAGCAAGGAAGTTATTCCACCACACATAAACCACAAGATAATCATAACATGATGCAGATGAGATGAGGCATATAATGCAATATGATTTTATTCTAAGTATGCTGGTCATCTATGGTAGACATGCTTTAAGTCATAGCACCATACTTCTTTAGGTAGTCTCAGTCACTCATCACCGGGGGAATTGGGTCCTGCATCCCTCTCGGACAAATCCATGGTTGGGGGTTTCGGTCACCACTCTCTCACATCACCGTTTGGTCTAAGTATTGGCTCATGTCAAGGTATAGCCTAGGCCAATGCAAGTCATCTACTTAATCATATCATGTCAGTTCCAGATACGTCCATTCCTCCCCTCTCGGGATCCTTTCTGGTATCCTTCACACTAGAGTCACGGATATTACTCACCGGACTCATCAACCCTATTGGTCATCCACAAATGGTAAACGGGAAGCTCTCACGTCCCTCTCATGGATCATTTCACCGGTCTTGAGTGCCCGTGAGCCCAAGTCTAGCCATTTGCAACCCTACCAATAAATGGCCCCTTTCGGGTAACCGTAATGCAATTTATGTCCTCTCACGAAGTGGATACCAGTCTTGAGCGCCCACAAATCCACACTACTACCACAGGTTGTTCGGTCTCAATGCCCTTCCGAATCGGGTCTGATATGATAGGGACATCCTAGCCATACATCTAGACAAATCCTATGCATGTCATTCAATAACCCGGGAAAGCGTCAATGGACACCTTCGGAGAACATCCCATACTATTCCCTCCGATGTCCAAGGACAGAAGCACTAGTAGGATACCCCTCAATCCCAAGTTATACTTAAGCAATCACATGCCCAAGTTCATCATATCAGTTCACAAGATACAACATCATAATAAACATTCAATTCATGACATTGACATAAGTCATCATATATTGAAATTGATAAACATGATAAGACATTGAAATAACATAATGTAAACACAAAGCTACTGTTGAAAGACATATGTAGCAAGTCTAACATGATAAAAATATGAAATAGAAACTATATTTACTAACTTAGGGATACCAAGTCAAGATTCCATATCTTAGGTAATTATATCGATAATTATCCTTACCTTGAATCGGAGAAGAGAATGGTCCAAGATCACAAGCAAGTGGCCCAAATAGCCTTAAAGTCCTAAACAAGCATATATGAAAGGTTAGAGAAGAAATCAGAACAATTAGAGATCAAACGAATCAGAACTAGGCAAAAGTTGCTGACAGCAACTCTATTGGTCGATACATTTGGTCGATAGTATCGACCAATAGTATCGACCAAATCAATTTTCGGACAGCAAGCTGGCTTTTTGGATTCTTGCCAAGATTTGGTCTTCCGGGTCTCGGATCAACACGAAACTTGGAGGATAGTCTAAGCACAACATAAGGGCACTAATTATCAAGAAATCATCATAATCCAATGGTCCATTTGGAAATCCCCAAATTGACATATCAAGGTTAAGAGTTGTAGATCATGGCATTGGCTACATCTTAATGCAAATTGGGGGAAAACATGGGGGATTACGTAGGGAATCATTTAGAAGTAACATTGAACTCATATGCAAAGTATAGATTAGGTTAATCATAAGCTTCATCTCAGTTTTGGTAAATAAAGCAAGTTGGTAAGCAATAAATCATGGAAATGTGTAGTTAATGATCATGAGGTGAATCAATCATAGTCATATCGGTGAAAACATCATTGTATGGGGTTTAGAAGGTTCATGGCAAGGTGTTTGCAAGGTTGCAGCACCTTGGCCATTGTCCCAACAGTGAAATAGAGAAAAGATGAGTGAGAAAGTGATTAGGAGAGAGAGTCATACCTTTAAAGTGGAACAAGAAAGTAGGAATGAGTTGTTGGCAATGATTGATGAAGAAGATGCTTCACCACTACCAAGGAGGAGTTCTTGAGAGGCTCTCCCACGTTCCTAGATGTTAAAAACGCGAGAATAGGGCTCCAGTCTTGAGGAATAAATAAATAGAAAAGAATATTCCAAGAATCTTTAAATCTGGGTTCAGCAAACCTATATCGATCAAATGTATCGACCAAAACATGTTTCTGCAGAATTTTACAGAATAGTTCAGCAAATTTAGGTGCGGACTTGGAGAGCTATACAAGGTCAAATTGCATGGAGTTTTCTCCTACAGTTCACTCAAGAGGTCTAGTTTTAGGGAGTACCTTCGGATTATGCACAGGAGTCCGTTTGATATTTCAACTGTCTCACTCTTCATCAGTGCGCAGATTCTAACTTAACACTGCTAATGTGCTCAAGGAAGGAGCAGCATCATCAATGTCCATAAACTGGAGTTCCGACATTACGTCATCAACCAGTAGGGCCCATAAGTCCCTCCTACCACCACTTCGGGTCTTTGGACCTACAAACACAACAATGACCGGGTCGGGTCAAGGTTAGGTAAAAGCTGGATTTTACACCCATAGGTCTAGCGTTCACACTCACTGGCTTAGCATTTGGAACATTCACAATTGGCTTGTTCCCACTGAATTGACGCTGCTGTCCGGCAGGTGCAAAACTAGAATTTTGGCTCACACTTCTAGGCTGAAAACTAGGAGTAGGATACGGTGTAGGTCTAATGAATCTTCTTTCCGTATGGTCAAACATGGTCAACCAAACATTGTTCCTTGGCTGCCACGTCCTTTGCACACGCACACTTTCCTTCTCAGTTTCTTCAATCTTCTTCGAAACTTGAACTACCTGAGCGTAGCTCTCAATCGAAATCACAGTAAGATAAGCCTTGATCGCAGGACGCAATCCCTTGAAAAACTTCTTTGCCTTGGCACAATCAGGTCTTACAGAATCATGGGCAAAGTAAAATAATTCTTCAAACTTTTGTTGATATTCCAATACAGACAAAGGTCCTTGAGTAAGGGCCATGAACTCAGCTTCCTTAGCGTCAGTCACTGCTTCAGGGAAATAGTTCTTACAAAATGCATCCTTGAAAATTTCCCAGGTTAATCCACCAACATGCAAGGTTTCCAAAATTGGACGAGTGGAGGTCCACCAAGCATCTGCTTCTTGCTGAAGTTTCTGTTCGGCAAACAAGATCTTCTGTGCTTCAGAACACTGCAAGTGACGGAATGCTTTCTCTAATTCCCTCAGCCACTTGTTAGGGAACAAAGTGTCCTTAGTAACACCAGTGAAAAGCCACTTGCATCTTCAGAAAACTTTCCATCAGACGAGTATGAGGAGTTCCAGCTAACCTTTCCGCATTAGGGACTGCGGTATGAGGAGTTCCATTACACCAGTACGAGTCTCAGTATGTAGAGTCATGAAACCCGTCATCATCTGGTTGAACTGATTCGACTGCTGCTGCATGATGTTGCCCATGATGTTGGCAATATCACGAAAACTATTCACTTCCGGAGCATTTGGTATACCGGTCGTATTATCACCATTCACATGGATTTGCTGACCAGTACTACCATTAGGAGTATCTCCATGAAGCATTTCTTCCTCATTTCAGTACTATTAGAACCAATATTGCGATTTCTTAGCACAACCATTCTGCAAGAATCGAAATAAGTCAAAACTCGGAAAATTTCCAATACACCATCAATAACCTCTTAACCTTAGTCTTAACATATCCAAATAAGACTGAAAATCATCACTTTAATCATCAAAAAGTCATCCAAGAATCATATATCAAAATCCCAAAAATTATCCAAAATTCCAAAATTTTACTCCTTGGGTTGAGTCATCCAGTCGACCCACGCAAACAGTGCGCGAAAAACACCTTAAAATCACATTTTTCATTTCATACTCATTCCAAAACACAAGACTTCGTGGGAGAGCTCTAGGGCAAGGTTCTCTAAGGTCATCAAGAGTCATTCTAGTCCATCTAACTTCAAGAACAAGTCTCCAACATTCTTGCAACATCATCTAAGGTAAAATTTCCCTTTTCCTTGCTTTACAACTTCAAAACTGAAATGTATTCTTCCAAATATCATGATTTACTTGTTATAATTGCTAGGAAACATGTCTAGGAACATATAGGAATGTGTTCTAGGTGATCTTAATACAATGCCATGTCTTTACAATGCTTGCTATCGATTTCATGGTTTCTTGCTAACGATTTCTCAACCGAAAACCTTCTTTTGAAAATCTTCTCTCATTTTCAAACCGCAAAGAGTTTCGCCTTCAAATCAATTCCTACATACTTGCAATGATATGAAGAACATGTGTATCTAAATCAATTAAGCCAATTCCAAACTTCAAAAATCACATTTTGACCTAATTTGAGAATTTTTCCCCTTTCTATGCTTGCTGAATTTTCACCTTAAATTCATCAAATTGATATGTTTTTCTCCAATAAAACATGCTAACACACTATTCTAAGTACCGTATAGATGCTAGTATACCCAAACTCAAATTTTGCCAAAATCAAAAATTTTCGAAAAATTACGAAAATACCCTTCATGCTGAATTTTGAAATTCTACTAATGTCAAGTCTCTTTTTGTCTTCTTACAGCTATACAGACATCATGCCTCCTCGTGGACGACACATGGGTGGTCGGAGAGGTAAAGGCAAGAGCCGAGGTCAAGTTCCACTTTTGGAGCCGAGAGATGTAGTCAACCGCAGAGACCGATTCAAGACACCCCGAGCGGAGTACTTATATGAGGCCTTCTTCGAGCGGTGCCGCATTAAGTATGGCAGGTTACTCAGGCTACGATAGCTTAGCACATTTCGGATCCGTCAAAGATTCGGTATGATGGAGTGGACGCATCTTTTCACTGAGGATCTTCCAGTCTATCCGGATTTAGTGAGGTTGTTCTACAGCAACCTTACATCAGTCGAGGAGGGTCGGAGGCGAGGTCCATTCGAGTTGATCCTAGAGAGTCGAGTTCGAGAGACAAGGATTCGATTTTCTACTAGTACACTGGCAGAGATTTTCCAGGTACCACACTATCCTCATGAGTGTGTATGGATACCGAATGAAGCAGAGCTAGATGATTTGCTACTACCACATGAGCTGCATGAGGTTTGCATCAAACTTTGAAGAGATGACAGATGCTATACACCACGGACTAGTGCACAGATGACAGATTCAGCTAGAATCATCGATCGCATTGTGGGTCGTAACATCATTCCGAAGGCAGGGCATCACGAGAGAGTATCAGTGATGGATGCTCTACTGATTTACCACATATATCAGGGTTTCAAGATTGATCTTTCCTTCATCATCCAAAACGTCATGCTAGAGGTCGTGACGTCACCGGGCTTACGGAACCTTTGCTTCGGACGTTTACTCGCACTTATCTTCCGGCATTTCAGCGTGAGGATGGAGGATATACCGATGCAGACACTATTGCTTGGCTATGCCATCGGGACCAGGACTATTTGGCAGATGCAGATTACTCAGACCGAGAGGTTAGATGATGAGGATGGTCTTGAGACTGATGAGGATGATGATGAGTCAGATGATGGTGATCACGATGCGGGTCCAGATACAGATGACCAGGCAGGAGATGACATTGAGATGCGTGAGGTAGATCAAGGTCATCAGGATATTCCCACATCATCACACTTTGAGACCGGAGGCCCTTCACTAACAGTTCCAGAGACTGTGGTGCTGTGTGCACAGATGCGCTCTATGACTTCCATGTTAGGGATGATAGAGGCGAGACAGGAGAGGATGGAGTCACAGTTGACTCAGGTTGTAGAGGATGTTAGAGTACTGAGAGAGCAGAGACAGTAGTCTTAGATAGATTGTACTAGGATTTCCTTTTATGTTTCTCAAATGTAACTTGTTGTAAAACTTTCCTAGAATTAATGAAGTTCGCTTTTGTTTCACCATCTTATTGTACATTATGCATTTTCTTTTGTTGTATTAAGTGATGTTTGTTAAATCAGACTTATTGTGTATTATTCAGTGTATATTATTCTTCATTTTTTTAAGTTTCTAATTCAAGTGTTCTATTATTCACTTCTAAGAATACTTGAGTCACTTTTGGATTTATGACTCAGGAATGTTCTATCATTGTTTCTGTGGTTAGGATTTCACTTGGAACTGTGGGCTTTGATACCAATCTGTCACATCCACCTAGCCGGTACCCTATCTGGCATACCCGAATGTGTGATCCACAGTCCACAAGATCTAGTAGTTAGTAAAATCAACCTCCCACATTCACAACAATATAATCAAGAACAAGACTAAATCAATATTAACAATATTATTTAAATGAATCAAAGTAAAGTAACGAGATAATCATCAGAGTGCGGAAATGATACCAATAGATATATAAATCAAAAGTAGAGTGAGGCGGAATCTCACTCCACGAGTACAGCGGAATGTAGATCGAAAATCAAAGGGATTACAACTAATTCTAAAGACAAGAAAGACAGCTATAATCTAACTAAACTAGAGTCTTTTCTACTTTATAAAGGATGTCTTCATAAACATAGACTTCATCGATTATGCTCAGACGCTCCCACTCCACAGTAGGGCTAATCCTAGTAATAAGAGAGACCACTCGAGGGATCCTCAAGGTAATCTTCGTAGTCGCCAACACTTTGCGTATGGTACGCTTCTTCATCTTGCGCTTCCTCATATTGCGCTTCATAGCCATCAAAACCTGTAGAATAATCTAACAAACGATATTGTACAAAAAGGAGTGAGTTTCAAAAGAAACTTAGCAAGGCAAGTTATTCCATAATAACATAAATAACATAGTAACATGAACAAAGCATAAAGTGATATGATATGAAACAAACAATGTATGTATGAGTCTAACTCTATGTATGCTGGTCTCTATAGGCAGACATGCTTTAAGTCATAGCACCATACTTCTTTGGGTAGGTCTCAAATCACTCATCCTCAGTTGGCAAAGGGTCCATCCCTCTCAGACAATCCATGGCTGGGGGTTAAGTCACCTCTCTCTCACATCACCGTTTGGTCTAAGTATTGGCGCATGTCAAGGTAAAGCCTAGCCCAATGCAAGTCTTCTACTTAGTTACATCAACTCAGATCCAGATACGTCCATTCCTCCCCTCTCAGGATCCTTTCAGGTATCCTTCACACTAGAGTCAGCGTATCTGACTCTCTCAAATACGGACTCATCAACCCTATAGGTCATCCACATATAGTAAACGGGAAGCTCTCATGTCCTCTCACGGGTTGGTTACCGGTCTTGAACGCCCATGAGCCCAAGTCTATCCATATGCAACTTTACCCATAAATGGCCCCCACAATGTGATTCATGTCCCCTCACGGATGTAACTCACCGGTCTTGAGCACCCATGAATCCCCATTGCTACCACGGGTCGTTCGGTCTCAATACCCTTCCGAATCGAGTCTGATATAACAAGGGTGTAACCTAGCCAAACACTGCTAGACAAGTCCTAGGTATGAAAACCAATAATCCGGGGAAGTGTCAAAGGGAAACATTGCAAATATCCCATACTACTCCCAATGAGGTCCAAGGACAGAAATGTCAGTAGTACATTCCCCAATCCCAAATCATACCTAAACAATCACAATCATAATTCAGTCATATCATCCACGACAGATATCTCATCATATGAAAGAGTATAATATGACAAGATCAAATAAATAAGAAACATACATAAGTAAATATTCATACATAATCAAGTACATAAAGTAAATAAGGAAATAAGATCCTAATGTACTTGCAGCATTCATATCATAATAGAAACTAACATAACAGTAGCAAATCTAAGTAGTTCCCAAATTAGAAACTAAATCTATGCAATCTATGTTAATATGGTAACAACTTTCCTTACCTTAAATAGATTCGAATGTATTCCGGACGGACAAGAGGATGAATCCAAAGTTAGCAAATAAACCCTAGAATAGCATCACATAATCATTAGGAAGTAGTCCTAAAAGAATAAGCATCAATCGAATCGAATCGGACGAAGAAAGCAGATTCTATTCTTGCGGGTTGATTGGCTGGGTTGAGTGCTCCAGTCCACCCAAGCAATCTGCCCAAGAGCAAATCCGAAAATAAAAAGAGAATCTTGATCCGAAACCTATGCTACACAAACCGGAATGCGACGAAACCTGTAGAGATTGTCTAACACAGTAGTCTAAGACTAAAAAGCATAATTTAGATCAAACCACCATTAAATCCATTACTTACTAATTTAGAATCATAGTTTCTATTTTGGTAAAAATCATAGTTTTCATTGGAAACATGCTATGAATGAAAGAGACGAACTAGAGATAATTAGATCTCATTCTAGTACAAGAACACAGTAGATCAGAGGTATGAATAATCATAGAGAAGGATCTATAATCCTAGAATGAATCAAAATAGGAATATTATCATAGTTTAAGAAAAAATCATAAGAATCATGTCAAGAATGAATGAGATGATCATAGCAGAAGAGAATGAAAAGAGATTGTAAAGATATGACTGCAAAGTTGCAGCATCTTCATCATAATCTCAGTTCAAAGATGAGAGTGATCATAGAAAGAATAAGTCAATAACACAAAAGATAGAATACTAACCTTTAATTGAAGAACAAGAGAGAGAATTTGCAAGATTGCAAGATTAGGTCTTCTTCTTCACTCTTGTAGGCTTGGAGATGGTTTCCCTTCGTTCTCTAAGTGTTATGGAGGCTAGGGATAATCACGAAGTCATGGGGTATATATAGCAAGATACTCAAAACAGAAGATTCTGTTCGAGTTCAGCATCTCTGGGTCGAGTGGCTGGGTAGCATGGCCCAGTCGACCCACGCTGTCAGCAAAACCAAAGACAGGGATTTGAGGGTCTTCCACTAATCGGAATCAAATGAAACTTTAAACACATATTATATAACATACCTAGCATGGAAAAATGGTTTTAAATCATATCCCACCAAGCTCTAAGGTCATCAACTAATCTTCTCTTCGTCAAGGTGCAATCTCTTCTCAATATCCAACATTGTCTTTAAGTATGGGGCATCATCTTAAATCTCCATAGGTTCGGAGTCGAACACTATATCTTCTACCCATATGGCCCATAATTGACTTTCACTTCTACTTCGGGTCTTCAGACCTACAATCAAAGAGTATCCGGGTTAAGGTTAGTGCCGGGTTTCACACTTATAACTCATAACGACTACTCACGACCATTACTCCCAATGACAACTCCCAACTCAGACTCATATGACAACTCATGACGACAACACCTCACAATGACAACTTACTCACAAAAACAACTCACCATGACAACTTTCAAAGCAAGACTCAACTCACAACTCAACATACATACCCAATAACTTAAAACTGACAACTTAACTCTAACCATGACTACAACCCAAGTACAAGTCATAAACTTTAATTATTGTGCATTATTCAAACTTTGTATATTATGCTTTATTTGTTCAAGTTTCTAATCCAAGTTTTCTATTATTCACTTCTAAGAAAGTTTGAGTCACTTCTGGATCTATGACTCAAGGATGCTTCCATTACTGTGTTCTATGGTTATGATTGTCCGAAAACTTAAAGCTCCGATACCATTCTATCACATCCCCCCAGCCGGTATCCTAACTGGCATACCCGAGGGAGTGATCCACAGCCCAAAAGATCAAGTTTAGGAATGATCATATCCATTTCGCACAATAACATAATCAAAAGCAAGAACAAATCATAATGTTCAAGTAATTTATAATAAAAGTCAAGAAAGGATCTCAGAAAGATCACTATAGAATATTAGAGTGCGGAATAACAAGATACCAATTCAAAAGGCAACTGTAGAGTATAGCGGAAATATACCCTACAAACACAGGCGGAAGGTAGATCGAAATCCAAGTAAAGCTCTAAGTTAATACAAGTAAAGTAAAAGATAAGTCTAGAAGAAACAAAAGAAATCTAATCCACATCTTTAGTCAGCTCTTCTTGCTCTTCAGTCTTCATCTTCTTCACCTTGTGCTTCTTTATACGTACTGTCAAAGAAATCCGAACCTGTAGAGAAGTCTAACAATAGATTGTACAAAAAAAGGAATGAGTTTTGAAAGAAACTTAGTAAGGCAAGTTAATCCATAACAACATAAATAACATGTGGCAGAACATAACAAGATGCAATGCAATATGAAACAGATAATGTATGTATGCATCTAAACTCTATGTATGCTGGTCTCTATTGGCAAACATGCTTTAAGTGATAGCACCATACTTCTTTGGGTAGGTCACGCGTACGGCTCCTGTTGGTAGTGGGTCCGGCATCCCTCTCGGACATTCCATGGCTGGGGGTTAAGTCATCTCTCTCTCACATCACCATTTGGTCTAAGTACTAGCGCATGTCAGGGTAAAATCCTAGCCAATGCAAGTCATCTACTCAGTTACATCAACTCAGATCCAGATAATTCCATTCCTCCCCTCTCGGGATCCTTTCCGGTATCCTTTCCACTAGAGTCAGCGTATTCAACTCTCTCAAATACGGACTCATCAACCCTATTGGTTATCCACATATGGTAAACGGGAAGCTCTCATGTCCTCTCACGAATATAACTCACCGGTCTGGAGCGCCCATGAGCCCAAGTCTAGTCACATGCAACCCTCCAACAAATGGCCCCCACAATATGATTCCCGTCCTCTCATGTATATAACTCACCGGTCTTAAGCGCCCGTGAATCACATTGCTACCACGGGTCGTTCGGTCTCAATACCCTTCCGATTCGGGTTTGATTTAACAGGGATATCCTAGCCAAACACTGCTAGACGGCCTAGGTATGACAACCAATGATTCAGGAAAGCGCCGATGGGCATCTTCGGAGAACATCCCATACTATTCCCTCCGATGTCCAAGGACAGAAGCGTCTAAAGGACACTTCCCAATCCCAAACCATACCTAATCAAACACATTCTCAGATCAGTCATGTCATACACAACCAACAGTTCATCATATAAAAGAGAATGTAAAAGCGTAAGCTAATCGTTAAGCAATATAGTAACTGATGAGCACATTTATGTGTGAAATCTTAGGGCATAAAGCATGCATTTTATATACTTAGAGTGGAGTTACCTTGGGTTTTATGTTGTTTTTGCAGATTTTAGGACTTTTCAAGATTTAAGCAAATATTTGGAGTTTTGGGCTTGAATCATGCTATTTTACACGTCAAGAAGTCCTTTCAAATTCTCAAATGCGAAAATGGGCCTGATCTGGAGCATGATGGGCTAGAGATGTGTGATTATGGGCCAACTCCGAAATATTGAAGAGATAAAGACGGCAAATTTGATCTACGGCTGAGATTTTAAATCAAATCTACAGAGATATTATTGAGAGAGTCCAAATGGAAAAGAGTCCTTGCATACCTCAATATCTTATCTCTTATCTTGGATTTAATTAAAAAAAGAAAAAGAGGAAAAATCCCGTTTTTGAATGCCTCTGTCCAGTTTCGATCAAACCCTTCATCGAACGGTCATCCGATGTCCGATCGTGCTGATTTTTGGAGGAGAGCTTCACGACTACTTAAACCTCAAATCCAACGGTGGAATTATGCATCTGATTTCTCTAAGTCGGCGCGATTACTACGTCAAAACCCTAATTGGTTGAGTCAGATAGAAACCCTGAGTTTTATTCAAATTCAGCCGTTCTTCATATCTCATGTAAACTCTATAAAAGGAGAGCATTCTCCATCAAAGGAGAAGATGTCTTAGAGCTTAGTAGAAGCATTCTTTCTTCTCTCTTTAGTTTATTAAGGTTTTCTCTAGTTTTCTTTGCTTGCATTAGTGAGATTTAAATTTCTAGATTCAATGTTTAAGTTTAATCTTTTTATGTAATGCAATTCAAGTTCAAGCTTCAAGTTCAAGTTTCAATTTTTTTTAGATTCGTTTTTCTCTGGGTCTAGCAATTGCAGATTTAGATCATTCCAGATCTAGATCTGGTTGTTAGGGTTGGTTGAGATTCGAATCGTTTGTTCAATTCGCAAGTAAGTAACCTTCTTTATTAATCTTCTCTCCTCCCTCCATTCCCGCTTCTATCTACCCCTCCATATTCTTAATTTAGGATTTACTTTCAGCATTATTTATTGTTCTCCCTTCCCCTGGATCCTTGATCAGAGATGCCTACAGTCGTGCCTCTCTTTGTTTAAGGCTTCCTTTTCCTTTAATTGCTTTGTTTATTTACTTTCTGCCTATTCATTCATTATCTCGGACCACATAACCGGAGCAAGCCTACAGTCGTGCCTCTGGCTTCGGTGACGGGTGGTGTTGCATCTGCATTTTATTTCCTTTTCCTTTTATTGCTTTGTTTATTGCTTTGTTATTTACTTTCTGTTATTTACTTTCTGCCTATTCATTCATAATCTCGGACCACATAACCGGAGCAAGCCTACAGTCGTGCCTCTTCTTCTGGTGACGGGTGGTGTTGCATCTGCATTTTCCTGTCTTTTATTTATGCATTGATTGTGTTTAATTTATTGTTCGTTTCAATTCGATTACATTAGACGTATAGATTAGGATCGTTTAGTTTAGTTAATTAGTTAACAAAAATTGAATCATTCCACTCTCGCATTACTATTAAGAAGTTGAATTATAAGTGGCATATCTCCTTGAGATCGACCCGTTAGCTACACGATACCGTGCGCTTGCGGTTACTTTTAAAATTCACAAACAAGTTTTTGGCGCCGTTGCCGGGGAGGTATTAGTCTACTTTGTTTTTCTCATTCTTAGGTAAATCGAAGTGATTTAAAAAAAAATTAAAAAAAAAAATCAAAGATATTACTCTTAACTTGAGTAGAAATAAAAACGTATAGTAGTCCCCACTCTACTGCAGAATCCCCAGGATTCGATTGTAGGTGGCTCCGAAGACTATACGGATTCCCTTGTTGTCAAACCTATAAGCGCTCAGCTATACGGCAACCTTACAGCTTTGGAATCATTGTTTCAATCTTTGTGGTGGAAAATTCATTATTTTCCCTTCATTTTTGTTATTTTCTTTTCTTTTATTCTTTAGTTACTTTATTTATTTTCTTTCATAAGAGTCATTAATTGCATTAAGTGGTTAGTGCATGTGTGTCTGGACTCGTGATTCTACAAATAGAATTGTCCGAGTGTCTAACTTGACCATGGAAGGTCTACCTCCACCTCCTCCACCTAAGAGTCTTA
Organism: Hakea prostrata; assembly: GCF_041222555.1. Classification (NCBI taxonomy): domain Eukaryota; kingdom Viridiplantae; phylum Streptophyta; class Magnoliopsida; order Proteales; family Proteaceae; genus Hakea; species Hakea prostrata. The sequence continues at coordinate 24,616,497 of NC_142603.1, forward strand.
GGGATAGATTTTATCCAACTCGATCTGCACAACCTTCCTGTATACGTTTACCTGAAGTGAGGGGTAATAATTTTGAGCTCAAATCTCATTATCTATCTATGTTACCCCAATTTCATGGGCTACCTGATCAAGATGCATATTTGTTCCTTAGGGAGTTTGAGGAGGTTTGTGTCCTTATGAAGGTACAACAACTTAATGATGATGCCGTAAGACTACGGTTTATTACCTTTGCATTAAAAGACCAAGCCAAAAAGTGGCTTTATAGCTTACCTAGGGATAGCATTATCACATGGGAACAATTTACTATCCTATTCTTAAAGAAATTCTTTCCTTTCTCTAAGACGAACAAAATAAGAAATGATATTCTTCAATTTCGTCAGAAACCCAATGAGTCCTTTGCTAAGGTAATGGAGAAGTTTCAAAGCCTTCTCCAAGAATGCCCTCACCATGGTATAGAATTATGGCATTTATGCCAAATAATTTATGAGGGTATCGATTACCAAACAAAGCAACTTTTGGAATCAATGTGCCCCACAGGATTTACATCATTCACTGATGATTCCGAAGCTTGGAATTTTCTTTTAGACCTAGCAGACAGAACTAGAGAATGGGAGTCAAACCAAGAGTCTGAAAGGACTAGTAGGGGATATTTTGTTGATAGCCAAGTTCATAAGGAAGTACAAATAGATAACATTTTGAAAAAGTTAGAGACTTTGGTAGTTAAAGCTGCACCACCAAGTCAAGCACATTTTATTGACAAATCTATTGCTATGTGTGCATGGTGTCAGTCTCCTACACATGTAATTGAGGAATGCCCTAGCTATTCTGGAGGCCAACATGAAAATGTCAGTGCGATGTTTCCAAACCCGTACAGTAACACGTACAATCCTAGGTGGAAGAATCATCCTAACTTTTCATGGTCTCAAGGGCAAAACCAAAATGGATTAAGCAATTATTCCACACAAAATCACTTTGGTGCCCCTCAAAAGCAAAATGCCCAATTTTCTTATAATCCAAATATCCAATTCCCTCAAGCCCCAAATTTCCAAAATGCCAATTTAACTAGGCCCGTCAATCCACCTATTGTGCCTTATATGCCTCACATTGCACAAAATCAATCATCACCAGGTTTCAACAGAGGTAACAATCCAGAGTTTTCTCGTCTCTCTTCCTTAGAGAAGAATATGGAAGTACTTTCCAGTACCTTCATGACTTCTATGCATAATATGGAAAAACAAATTTCCACTCTTGCAAGTGCTTTGTCTGAGCGAGAAAAAGGTAAAATGCCTAGCCAACCTGAGTTAAATCCTAGGATTCAGATTCATCAAAGACCACCAAATCAAGTCAACCAAGTTGAATCCTCCCATTCTTCTTTAGCTTCAATTAATTCTGTGTCTGCATTGAGAAGTGGGAAAGGGTATTTAACAGGTGAGTCACATATTAATGAAAAGAGCGAGATTAGTGACCACTGTGATGAGGAGAATGTTCAAGTATCTCCTAATGAGGGTTTGTCTGAGAACCCCATAGAAGTTGAGGATGAGCCAGTTGCTTTAGCAGTACCTAAGTTTGGAGAACCACTATCAGAAACTATGAGAAAAGAGCAAATTTCAAATGAGAGTTCTTATGTTCCTAAGGCTCCTTATCCTAGTCGTCTAGTGAATAAGAAGAAGACTGCAACTATGGAGAAAATTTTTGATGTCTTCAAAAAGGTAGAAGTGAATATCCCTCTTTTGGATGTCATATCTCAGATCCCTGCCTATGCAAAAGTGTTGAAAGATTTATGCACTCATAAAAGAACCACTAGCATTCCCAAAAAGGCGTTCTTGGCAGGTAACATTAGTTCCATAATTACTCAACCTGTAGCAGCCAAGTATAAGGATCCAGGGAGCCCCATTATAGCTTGTGTCATAGGCAATACACACATTGAACATGCTTTACTTGATCTTGGTGCAAGTGTAAATCTGTTACCTTACCATGTTTATAAGCAACTAGGATTGGGAGAATTGAAAGCAACTAGAACTACTCTTCAGTTGGCAGATAGGTCAGTTAAGATTCCTAAAGGGATGGTTGAAGATGTTTTACTAAAAGTGGGAGAATTTATTTTTCCAGTTGATTTCATTGTGCTAGATACTAAACCTTTTTCAATCAAGGATGAAATCCCAATAATTTTAGGAAGACCATTTTTGGCTACTAGTAATGCATTAATCAATTGTCGAAATGGCCTCTTACGGTTATCTTTTGGAAATCAAACTGTAGAGTTTAATATGTTCAGGATAGGGAAACAACCACAAATAGAAGAAGAGATCAATATGCTTGAGGAATCTTTTGATTTTCCTAATGATGTGATTACCAACTTTGAGATTGATTTTGATTCTAAATTTCAAGAATGTATGGATATGTTGGATGATGATAGTGAAACTTTCTTTTCCGAAGTTATAAATTTTCACACACCTTTGGAGCCTATTAATCCTCTATCCATCTCCATCTCCATTCCCAAGCCCTCAATAATTGAACCCCCCAAGCTAGAATTGAAAGAGTTGCCTTCTAATTTAAAGTATGCTTTCCTGAGACAAGATAATCATCTTCCTGTTATTGTTGTCTCTGATTTAACTTCTGACAAAGCAGAAGAGTTGATCACACTGTTGAATGATAATAGAGAAGCATTGGGTTGGTTTGTCACTCATATCAAAGGTCTAAGCTCTTCCATTGAACAACATCATATTCATCTTATGAAAGATGCAAAACCTTCTAGAGAACCTCAACATATGATGAGAATTTTTTTTAACATTGTGAATGTTTTTCTTGAGATCTTTAGAGATGATTTTTTGATTCACGGTTTTTCTTATTTGGAGTGCCTTCCCCATCATACATTGATATTGAAGATAAGACTAAAGCTTCCCATGATAAGCACATATTGACTGAAAGGTATACCCCTCATTTGTCTTCTTTGTTTAGCATACATGCATTGAGGACATTGCATTACTTAAGTGTGGGGGGGGGGGGGGGTATAGTTGCGTTGTAGATTTTAACTTTGACTTTTGGTTATTATACATATTCTTTCAATTTCTATGATGTGTGAAATGAGAGTGATTTTGGTACCCATCATGAACACACAAAAACCCTGTTGAGAGGAAGGTAACTTGTATATATGTTGAGATGAGACTTTCCTTAGAAAAATAAAAGGCCCTTAACTTAAGGCGTTGAACCATCTATGAGTTTTGTGGGTCCTTGTTTCTTTGGCTAGAAATTGAGATCAATTTTGTGTATGGCATGACAAAAGAGAAAAAGAAAAAAAGAAAAAAAAAAGAGTAGAAAGTAAAAGTTGAATTCCTTGGAACTAGACAGGGGCACTCCGACTCGGGAATCGAGGTGACTTGATCGAAACTCTTAGGAAGGAGATTATTGAAAAGAATTCTCGCATCACTGTCTATGTGGGCATATGCAAAGCAAAGCTACAAAGTAACTTGGGTTTCTGGTGTCTGCTCCACCATGTCATTCAAGCCAACCGTAGTGAAAAAAAAAAAAAAAAAAAAAAAAAAAAAGAAGAGAGAAATAAATACAAGTGTCATCAATGCCTTGGTAAAATTGTTTGGTCAAAAATACTTCAAAACCTTAATCCTTGGTCCCCTTACTTTATGTGTGGTTTTGCTTAAAGGAGAGGTGTACTTGAAAGATATAAGGTGAGTCCTTGATTGAGATATATGCTAAGTCTCAAGAATCAATATGGGGTAATAAAGTTCAAGTGTGGGGGATCTTAAATCAATTGTGAGAAAAATTGTCATAGCTATTGATCCTGTATGAGTACTTACCAATTGTTAGAGTTGGAATTTGCAATGTTTTATTTTGAGCTAAAATTGGAATTTTGGATGTACATTCACTGCAAACATCCACGAGACAAAACTCGTCCTCTAGGGGTAACCTAGTGGTTTAAAGGCCTGTTGCACATGCTAAGTGTAACCGTGATTCCTACGAAACTGAGTTAGGATTTATTTTGTTGCACTAGTTTCTTACCTACATTTGTATTTTTCTTTAATTTTTGCTTGAGGACAAGCTTAGTCTAAGTGTGGGGGAATCTGATGAGCACATTTATGTGTGAAATCTTAGGGCATAAAGCATGCATTTTATATACTTAGAGTGGAGTTACCTTGGGTTTTATGTTGTTTTTGCAGATTTTAGGACTTTTCAAGATTTAAGCAAATATTTGGAGTTTTGGGCTTGAATCATGCTATTTTACACGTCAAAAAGTCCTTTCAAATTCTCAAATGCGAAAATGGGCCTGATCTGGAGCATGATGGGCTAGAGATGTGTGATTATGGGCCAACTCCGAAATATTGAAGAGATAAAGACGGCAAATTTGATCTACGGCTGAGATTTTAAATCAAATCTACAGAGATATTATTGAGAGAGTCCAAATGGAAAAGAGTCCTTGCATACCTCAATATCTTATCTCTTATCTTGGATTTAATTAAAAAAAGAAAAAGAGGAAAAATCCCGTTTTTGAATGCCTCTGTCCAGTTTCGATCAAACCCTTCATCGAACGGTCATCCGATGTCCGATCGTGCTGATTTTTGGAGGAGAGCTTCACGACTACTTAAACCTCAAATCCAACGGTGGAATTATGCATCTGATTTCTCTAAGTCGGCGCGATTACTACGTCAAAACCCTAATTGGTTGAGTCAGATAGAAACCCTGAGTTTTATTCAAATTCAGCCGTTCTTCATATCTCATGTAAACTCTATAAAAGGAGAGCATTCTCCATCAAAGGAGAAGATGTCTTAGAGCTTAGTAGAAGCATTCTTTCTTCTCTCTTTAGTTTATTAAGGTTTTCTCTAGTTTTCTTTGCTTGCATTAGTGAGATTTAAATTTCTAGATTCAATGTTTAAGTTTAATCTTTTTATGTAATGCAATTCAAGTTCAAGCTTCAAGTTCAAGTTTCAATTTTTTTTAGATTCGTTTTTCTCTGGGTCTAGCAATTGCAGATTTAGATCATTCCAGATCTAGATCTGGTTGTTAGGGTTGGTTGAGATTCGAATCGTTTGTTCAATTCGCAAGTAAGTAACCTTCTTTATTAATCTTCTCTCCTCCCTCCATTCCCGCTTCTATCTACCCCTCCATATTCTTAATTTAGGATTTACTTTCAGCATTATTTATTGTTCTCTCCTTCCCCGGATCCTTGATCAGAGATGCCTACAGTCGTGCCTCTCTTTGTTTAAGGCTTCATTTTCCTTTAATTGCTTTGTTTATTTACTTTCTGCCTATTCATTCATTATCTCGGACCACATAACCGGAGCAAGCCTACAGTCGTGCCTCTGCTTCTGGTGACGGGTGGTGTTGCATCTGCATTTTAGTTATTTCCTTTTCCTTTTATTGCTTTGTTTATTGCTTTGTTATTTACTTTCTGTTATTTACTTTCTGCCTATTCATTCATAATCTCGGACCACATAACCGGAGCAAGCCTACAGTCGTGCCTCTGCTTCTGGTGACGAGTGGTGTTGCATATGCATTTTCCTGTCTTTTATTTATGCATTGATTGGGTTTAATTTGTTGTTCGTTTCAATTCGATTGCATTAGACGTATAGATTAGGATCGTTTAGTTTAGTTAATTAGTTAACAAAAATTGAATCATTCCACTCTCGCATTACTATTAAGAAGTTGAATTATAAGTGGCATATCTCCTTGAGATCGACCCGTTAGCTACACGATACCGTGCGCTTGCGGTTACTTTTAAAATTCACAAACAGTAACAAACAATGCATATAAGCTTGAATAATAAAAAGAAACATAAGTGAAGTGCAACTGTACTTACAGTAGTACATCAATAGTATAAAATATAAGAACAGTAAACAAACTCATAGTTTCATAAAGTAGAAACCAGAGAGTATGCGATCTATGTTATTATGAAATAACTGTCCTTACCTTGATTATCGCCGAAGATAATCCAAAGATCAAAGAGAGAGGCTCCAAACTTAGCAAATAAACCCCTAACAATCATATAGATATAACATTAGGAAAGATGCCTAAAAGATCAGAGAGAAAATGAACCAAACAGAGCAAAAATTGAAGCTACTGCCTTCATTGGTCGAGTACCTTGGTCTACTGACCCAGTCGACCAATCGAGTCAATACGGAATTGCAGAATTTAGATTGGTCATAACTGCTTCGTTTGAAGTCGGATTGATCCGAAATTTGAAGGGGAACTTCCTAGGATGTATTAGAATCATATGGGAAGATAAAAACATCAAGTCATGGTCAAAATATGGGTTCTTGATTTGACGCAAGAAACTAGGGTTTCAACCTTTATGGCTCTCATGAAAAGGTTATGATCACAGAAAGAGAGGGAATGATTGTTATCAAGAAAATAACAAGAAATCATAGAAATTATAGTTTAGGTTAATAGAAACATTGCCCATGAGGTTTCCCTCACATGGGAGGTTACCAAAGGTTTCCAGAAAGATCATACAAGGTCAGGGTTTCAAGAAATTAATCAGGCTAGGGTTAAGATCATGATGATGATCATAGATCTCAAAGAAACGAAGGAGATCACGAAGGGATGGTTGCAAGGATGCATCATCTTCTTCCTGATCTCAATCAAGAACAAGAATGAAGAAAGAATAATTAGAAATTTAGAAGAGATACTAACCTTGAATTGTCAGATCAGAGATGAGAGGCTTCAGATCTGCAGAGGAATCGTTCGAATCACCAGAGAGAGTTTCGAAGAGGTGTTCTCACGTTCAAAAAGTGTTTTGGAGGCTGCCGTAACTAAAAAACTCGAAGTAGGGTTTAAATATAAGTGAAAACCCTAAAATTGCATTTTCACAGATTTGGCAAACCATTGGTCGAGTGGTCCAGTCGACCAATCAGTCGACCAAGCGAACCAGCAAGGTTCAAACAGGGATTCGGAGGGCTATACAGGGTCAAATTGAGTGAGGTTTTCTTCTACAAGTCAATAAAGAAGTCTAGTTTCCATAAATACCTTCAGATCAAGCATGGAAGTTCATTAGGTCCACCAACTAATCTCACCTTCTTCAATGCGCAAGCAGGATTTGCCAGACATAGTTCAGCAACTTCGGACAGGGATTTGGAGGGTTATATGTGGTCAAATTGAGTGAGGTTTTCTCCTACAAGTCCATCAAGAAGTCTAGTTTAGGTAAATACATTCGGATTGAGTACAGGAGTTCATTAGGTATTTCAACTAATTCACCCCTCTTCGTTGCGCTGATTCAAAACTAACACTGACAATGCTCTCAAGTGAGGGGCATCATCGTCAATGTCCATGGGCTTGGGCTCCGACACCAAATCATCAACCAAATGGGTCTACAAGTCTCTTATTCCCCCACTTCGGGTCTTCGGACCTACAAACATAACAGATTCCGAGTCGGGTCGAGGTTAGGATAAGGCCGGACATTACAGATCTACCCTAAGGGAAAGGTCTGGCATGACTTCCTAAGGCTTTCAAAGATAATAACACCGAAATCAAGGTCCAACTTTAAGGTGTAACATTTAAACTAACCCTTCTTTACCCAAAACAGATAGGGTGTCCTGGCTAGGTTTGGGCTGGATTTCACACAAGCCCTAGGTATGTCAACCAGTAATCTGGGAAAGACTCAAGGGGCACCACAGGAAAGCATCCCATACCACCTCCACTGGTGTCCATAGACATAAATGTCAAAAGGACATTCCCCATTCCCCAATTACAACTTAGGCAAACACATTCCAAATTAGTCATTCATAAGCACAACTGATAAACCATTCATGAGAGAATAACCAATGATTCCTAATCAAAATAACAAGTGAATCACATGATTAAAGTCCTACTGTAGTTACAATAATTATAACTGTGAAACCCAGCCCTGACCCTAATCCGGAAACTCTATTTATTGTAGGTCCAAGTGACCGAAGTAAGGCAAGAAGTCATCTTTGGGCCATTTCTGTTGATGACTTGATGGCTGGATTGGAATCCATGAGTGTTGATGCTAGTGTCCCAATGGTGGAAACTGCACTCGGATGAATATTGGATTAGTTGATGGTCTTGAAGTGGTCTCTGTATTGATTCAAAGGCATTTCTAACTCCTAGGTATGTCAGTCTAGAGGTGTGCAAAACCCCTTGATGTTTGGACTTGATCTGAGCCTTCAATTCCTGTTTTGAAGTTGTTGTCTTGATTGGTCGACTCATTGGTCGATTGGACCAATCGACCAATTGATTCTGTTTTTGAAATTTGAATCCTGTCTCTTCTATTTAAGTCTAATCTCGGGAATACTCCGCCTCCTCTGCCTCCTAAGCCTCTGGTACGAGTTAGAACCCTAATCTAACCCATTCCCTTGCATTCTTTGGTGATCTCTTACAAAGACTTGAAGAATTCTTCATCTTTCTACGGCAAAGGTATGATCTCGCTCACTCTCTCTTCTATCTCTGATTTTCTTTCTTTTATTCTGTTTTCATTGAGATCAAAAAGGTGATGAAGCATTCTTGTAATCATCAATTCTCTGATCTCACCATATTCTTTAAGACTCATGATCATCATCATGTTCTTAAACCCTACTTATTGAATTCTTGAAAACCTAACCCTAATCCTTTGAAAACCCTAACCTGTGTGATTGTCTGGAGAACTTTTTGTAACCTACCTTGTGAAAGGGAAATCCTTTTTGGGCGACCTTGTGTTAACCTAAAACTTAATCATCTATATTTTCCTGTTTTGATTTGTCTTTGTTCATTCAGATCTCACAATTATTTGTCCAGGGACCCAAAAGGGTGAAACCCTAATTCTCTTGGATTAAACCCAGGAATCCCCTAGTTGATCATGTTAACCCAATTATTATGTTTTCTTTACTATATCTTAATTCTTTCATATCCTAGTTCATTATCTTTAATCTTTCTATTTTTCCCTCCTAACCTATGTTCAACCTAATTAGGTTAACCTCATGATTTCTAGGTTGTAACTTGAGAACTTGTTTTGAGTTATGATTTGATATCCTCTATACCCTAAAATACTACCATGATACCCCTCTTAATTGTACCCTTTTGAACCATCAAATTCGGTTCTGGATTCTCAAAATTCTGATTCTTGCAGGCCACTGTCTGCATTGGTCGACTCATTGGTCGACTGGTTCAGCAGACCAATCAATCGACCAATGAGTACAGCAACCTCAATCTTGGTCTGTTTCGATTGATTTATGATCTTTTCCTTTATGCATCTTTCCTAACATGTTGTGTGCACTTGTTTAGGACTGTCTTCTCAGGTTTAGTCAAGATCATACTTGATTCTTTAAGATTCCATTCAAGTTAGAAGGTAAGGACAGTTAATTCCTTAACTACATAAATTGCTTGTTCTCTGGTTTCTACTTTATGAAACTATGAGATTACCTACTGTTGTTGTATTTTAATTCTGATCTCCTACTGTGGGAACAGTAGCACTTGTTTATATCATTTTTTTTCATTATTCATGTTATATGAATTACTTATTACTGCTTAATCCAATGTTGCTTTTACATTCTCTTTTATATGATGAACTACTGGTTGTGTATGTCATGACTGATCTGAGAATGTGTTTGCTTAAGTTTGGTTTGGGATTGGGAAGTGTCCTTTTGACACTTCTGTCCTTGGACATTATCGAAAATAGTATGGGATGTTTCCAGGGTTGCCCATCAACGCTTTCCCAAATCAATGATTGTCATACCTAGGGATGTCTAGTGGTGTTTGGCTAGGATACACCCCTGTTATATCAGACCCGATTCGGAAGGGTATTGAGACCGAACGACCCGTGGTAGCAATGGGGATTCACGGGCGCTCAAGACCAGTGAAATGATCCGTGAGAGGACGGGAATCACATTGTAGGGCCATTTATTGGAGGGTTGCATATGGCTAGACTTGGGCTCATGGGCGTTCAAGACCGGTGAAATGATCCGTTAGGGGACATGAGAGCTTCCCGTTTACCATATGTGGATAACCAATAGGGTTGATGAGTCCGGTGAGTAATATCCGTGACTCTAGTGGAAAGGATACCGGAAAGGATCGCCCGGGGCGAGGAATGGAAGTATCTGGACCTGAGTTGATGTAACTGAGTAGATGACTTGCATTGGGCTAGGCTCTTCCTTGACATGCGCCAGTACTTATGCCAAATGGTTATGAGAGAGTGTGTTGACTTAACCCCTGCCATGGTTTGTCCTGAGGGATGAAGGACCCATTACCAACCGGCTGCCCAAGATACCTTAAATGGGTGAGGGAACCCAAGATTTCTTATATGGTTGAGGGTGTGAGCGGACTTTCCCAAAGAAGTACGGTGCTATGACTTAAAGCATGTCTGCCATAGAGACCAGCATACATAGAGTTAGATGCATATATACATTACTTGTTTCATACTGCATTGCATCATGTTATGTTTTGCCACATGTTATCTATGATGTTATGGAGTAACTACCTTACTGAGTTTCTTCGAAACTCATTCCTGTTGTATATTTCTTTTTGTTAGATTATCCTACAGGTACAGAATATTATGACGAGCAGTACAGCAAAGCACAAGCTGATGAAGTGTATTACACGCAAAGTGCTGGCAACGATCAAGATTACTTTGATGATCCCCCGGCGGATCAAGCTGCGTACTACTTTTGAAAACGGCATAGAGTTAGAACGGATTCATTGGATTGATGAAGTCCATACTTATGAAGACGTTATCTATAAACTTGAAGACGCTTGATCTTAGTTTATTTCTTAGCACATTTGTTTCAGTTGTAATCCCTTTTGATTTTCATACTACGTTCCGCTATTTTGGTAAAGTGAGTTTCCGCCTCACTTCACTCCTTTTTGATATCATTGGATATCTGGTATCTTCCGCACTCTAATTATACTGATTGTTCATTTCTTATTTTGAACCTTGTTTATAATATTAAACCTTGATTTATTTCTGTTTATGATTATGTTATTGCATATGTGGGAGGATGATTTCCTCGATACTTGATCTTCGGGGCTGTGGATTACACTCTCGAGTATGCCAGTTAGGGTACCGGCTGGGAGGATGTGACAACAACAGTAATGTAACTATAAGTAAGTCATGAAAACAGTAGTATGATCATGCAATTCGAATCAAATATAAGCAATCATATATTTTAGGTTATTTGAGAACAAACATCCTTACCTTAGTTAATCTCGAAAAACTCCGGAGAAAATGATGAGGATAGGTCCAAAGTTACCAAATAAACCCTAAACAAGCATAGGTTAAGCGTTAGGAACAAACCCTCAAAGATTGGTAGTGATACAGATCAAAATAGAGTCACCTTGCTGTCACTAACTCTATTGGTCGGTCAAGCTTGCTTGCTCTGATCGGCCAAGCCAGTTCTGTACGGACAGAACCCCTAGTTTTTTTTTTATCCAAAACTCAATTTTAAGGGAAACTCTAAATTAGTAAACTAAGATTATCTAGCATAGATTAGGCATCAACAATTATCATTAGAGTAGAATTCTAATTTAATCAAAACTATGCCTTTTCCGAAATCAATCCGTGAATCTACAGAAAGACTAGAGAGAATGAGAATTCACTCTAGGAAGAAAAGAACAAGAGATCATAGATAACAATAATCATAGGAAAGAATCTAGCATGCTTTAGAAATCAAAAACTTAGAATGGATATTCATTCATGAAGATCACACTTGATTTCCCTTCGAAATCATCATGTGTTGATTCACAAAGTAATAGAGTGTATGGAGATCCACTCTAGAACTACAGAGATTGGAGGATCAGTCATGTGAATGACATAAGATCATCCTCCTAATCACAAAGATAAGAATAAATTAATAAGTGAGTAGATCTAGTGAGAGTAGGAGAGATTACCAACCTTAAGGAAGAGGATTCGCCAAAAAACTTTGAGAATTAGTTGAAGATCTTCCAAAACTCCAATGTAAGTGCTTGAGAGAGGCTTCCACATTCTCCAGAGGCTTAGGAACATAATGGGGCAGTTTACCACAAAGTTATAATATATAGAGCATCAAAAACCTAAAAATTCAGAGATTTACCAAACAGTCCCTGTCACTATTGGTTGGTCATGGTTGGTCGGTCAAATGATCGACCAAAGTGATCAACCAACACTGACAGTAAGGCCCAAAAATTAGGTTTTCTAACTCCAAACTTCAAAATTCCAAAGGGGCATCTCCCAACTCAGTCAAGAGACTTACCTAGCATTGAAGGACCATCCAAAATATGTCAAACTAGGGCTTAAGTCCATCAACCAAGCTCTTCTCCAACAATTTGTAGTTTCTTCTCCAAGTCAAGTAAGGTTTTCATATAGGGAACTCCATCATCAATCTCCATGGGTTTTGGGTCAAACACCATGTCTTCCACCGAGATGGCCCACAATTGTCTTCTACCTTCACTTCGGGTCTTTGAACCTACAAACAAATAGATTTCCGGGTTAGTGTTTGGGCTGGTTGTTATCACCTCCTGTAGATAATGAAAGAGGGAGTGTGAGTGATGAGAGAAAGGGAAACTACATAGAAATAATCACAAACATGGTGCAACTATGCGTCTCCCCCATCACATCATACCACATTCTGGATGGATAAGGCTCAGATTTTGCCTTTGATCACTTATTTTAGAACACAAGAGTCTATTGTCCAACCTAGGGTTTTAAAGAATAGAATCGAGCTTTGTTGGCTTTGATCTTGATTTCTACATATTGGATTCGATCTACACAACAAGGTTCCTAGGGTTTAGGCCACTCACGGCGGTGATTTATGAATAACTAAAGACTGTAATCGGATGAGCTGAATCTCAGTACTTCCTGATTCAAACCGATCAAGCATGAAAGGGTTTCTAGGGTTTGTGACTACAATCGCCATTCCTACTTTCAAATCAGTGACTTCAAGAACAAACGACTAGGCTGACTTTGTAAGTTAATAAACTTTAAATCCTTAAAATGTAAAAAGAAAGAAAAATAGTATTCACAATAGAACCCCCACTATTTGATTCTCAACCGTTTGATCATATTTTGATGACAGCGGCTATTGCAAATAAAAATCCAAGGCATGGGAAGGCAACGATCACCCAGAGGTTCGTGTGTTGAAGCCAAATAGAAGATACACATGTTGACATGATATCATATCAGCCTCGTGCGACGCATCCATCAAGTAGAATGTTGCACGAGTTCAACTTGAGTGCTATGCATTAAATGCCTAGCATTGAGATACATATGGCCACGATTGAATGAGTGGTCGAGGTCGAAATTTCAACCACTCATTTTGCATATTTTTTGTTCTTGGTTACAAGTAGGTATGGTTGAAAAAATTTAAAAGAAAAATACAAAACGAGTGGTTGAGATTTCAACCTTGACCACTCATTCTATCCTCACCGTACACAGCTCAATATTGTGCATTAACTAAAGCTCTATCCTTGCTGCGCATGGCAAAGCCTATTTTGTCAAGTTGTCACTACCAGGTGCAAGAGCCAAATGTCAAAAAGGTCAACTCTTGCATTTGACAAGTTAACCTCAAAGGAGATCGAGACAATCTGACAAATCAACCCCTTACCTACATTATTTAACTATAAGCTTATTGAATTCAGATCCTCTACTTACATTGAGAAAAAATTTTCAACCCATAAGGTATGGTTCTTGACACTTGTCCGATCTCAAAGAAAAATCTTTTTTTTTCAAGGGTTAATTATTGTTGTCTCCCTATACTATAGCTTAATTAATAAAAGGATCCTGCTCTTTATTAAATTACTATTGCCCCCCTCAATTCTAATGATATTAAGAGACCAGTACAGTTGAATGTTTAATGTCTATTTTGTTCTTCTAAAATTAAAAAGCCAAAAGAGAATATCTCCTCATTAAGGAAGGAAGGGGAAAAAAAAAAACCAAGTTTACAGTTGCATTCTAATCACTTTGGATTCCAAGATAAAAGACTTCCTGAATTACATTTTCTTTTGTAAGAAAATGAACTTCCTAAAATGATAGCGTCAAATTAGACACTAAATAAATAAAAATTTATTAAAAGTAGAAAACTTCCTAAAATTGATAACATCAAATTGAAATGTCAATAATAAAAACTAAAAAATAACAATAAATTGAAAAGTAACTATATAAAAATTAAAAAAAATAAGGTTTCTATTATCTTATATTTTGAATTTTGGTTTTAGTTTTTAACAAGGGAGAGGAATGAGTAGGGTTGAGGGTCATCGAGAAGAAGAGAAAGAACATTTTTTTTCTTCTCTTTCTTGGGCAAGGTAACAAGAGAAGACAAGTTTTTATTTATTTATTTATTTTTCTTCAATTAAGATTAATTTTTTTCCTTTTTGTTAAGGGTAATAATTAATTTAACATTAGTGTAAATATGTAATAAAAATCTTAAGGTTATCTTGGGCTCTTAATAAATAAAAATGCCACATCATCACTTTATTAACGGAAATGGTAGGGGGACAACAGTAATTAAAAGAAAAGTCAAAGGTTTGATTGGTAACTTGAAAAAGTGAACGGAATAAAATAATAATTAAGCTATAGTATAGAGGACAATAGTAACTATTCTTTTTTTTTTTTTTTTTTTTTTTTTGAATTAAGTTAATTAAAATAGAATTTATACAATTGATTACCATTTTAACCAATCTACTGGAAAAATAGGATTTTGTTTTGAGATTGGTCACATCTAAAAAATCTAACCATGTGGGTTAAAAATTTTCTTCTCCATGTACATGAAGGATCGGGGAAGGATCGGGCCTCATGCTTATTCACTCTTCCATTGTCCTTTTTGTATTTAGCTCGGAGCTCAAAAACCCCAACCTTAGAGTGGTGTTGCAATGGAATCTGATTTGATTGCCGGCGGTGGCTATCCGACTACCGTAGTCAGCTTAACCTCATTTTTCCTTTTTGTGAAAGGTTCTTGCCCGACCAACTAGGATTCAACTATGATTTGCTTGGAGGGTTAGATTTGATCACAACAGTGACAAAATTGTCTTTCAATGCCTAGTGAATGTTAAACCACCATCTTGGATTCATAAACGTCAAGTTATATTATTATTTTTTTCGAGTATCCTTCTCCCTCAATGTACAGCTAAATCATTTTCCTCAATAAAAGGGATCTCTCATTGAAAATAGATAAAGGAAAATCTTGTTAAGATTATCATTGAAGGGTTGCTCAGTCAGTAACAACCGGCACCTCATAATAAAGAATTCATAGTTTCGACCTTCCTTAAATATATAATGTCTACTAATCCCCACCACTTAACAAAAAACTATTAATTCCAAAAAGCAATTCAAAAAAAATGACATCATTATTTTTTTAATAAATAACCATGTGATTCTTATGGATACGCTGAATACTGGACAACCAACATATCAACCAAACAAGAAAAGTGAAATTTTTTTAGAAATAATTTTGACATTTAAAAGGAACTTGAAGAAAAACCTTCCTTTTCTCCGAGGTTGGAATATTTTGGGTTTTATCTCAAGTGATATAAGATACCAAGTACATCAAGGCGACGGTCGCACAAGGAAAGCGCAACTCTTTGGTAACTGATGACGTCGGCTGACGTAAAATTCTATTATTTTGAAGTCAAAAACTGTAGAAAGATTTGGACATATGCATGAGAGCGTTGGCCAACTTCATTATACGTCAAAATTCATTAAGAAAGATGGGAGGAGCACGTAGTATGAGACTGACAAATGTCTAATAGTAGAAAATAGAATTTAGTTGAAATGTCCAATCTATAACGGTCATAGCAAACGAGGTCTTCTAAGACAACTGGTTAACAAAAATGTTCCCATTCCTAAAAGTAATAGAAAACTTGCATTCAATAAAATGGATCTCAAGCTCCTTAACATGATAAACAATTTTCTTCCCAAAAAAGAACATGAAAAACTATTTCAATGTACCATGGGAGCTCAGCCATCCTCTGTAAAGAGAATGGTTTTTTTTTTGGGTAATTGTAAAGAGAATGGTTCACTGCTTCTGGGCTATCGAGTTCCACCACCAAAAATTGTATATTCTCGGAAAATGATTGAAGTAAATTTTAGAAATTATTATTTTTGGATAAAAAACAAGTGTTCTATTGTAATAATCCAAGATAGATAAGATGAAAAAATGAACCATTTCGAAATCAAGTTTAACGAGAATGAGTCAATCGATATGGTAAACGGATGCTTGTCTCACAACTCTACTTCTATGGGTATGGCTTCGGTTGTTATTTATATTTAATCCCTATAACCCTTTTGTTTTTTGGAGTCCACAAGTATGATGCCAGTGCTTACGAAGCATACAATTAAGAATATTCTAAGAATTTTACCATTGAAAAGAAAAAAAAGACATTCTAGGTAGATGGAATTGTTTTTAGTAGAAACGGCTTTTAACTAGGGTTTGCAATCAATTACATATATTATCATTGAAAAAAAAAAAAATCAATTACAAATGTCACACTATATAAAAATTCAAAAGACAAATTTTACCCTTCTTTGTCTAGGGATTTATCATCATGACAATTTTAACTCCAATACTAAATGACTAAAATAACCAAAAAATTACTAAAGAAGTAGGTGAACGGATTTCCTCTTCACCCATCTCTTTCCTTAAACCTGTCGGAAATTATCCATCGGCCTCACCCTACCAGAAACCATTGCCATATAAGCAAATTCTCGGTAGGGTGGGGCTCGTAGATGATTTCCAGCAAGGTTAAGGAAAGAGATGGATGAAGAAGAAATCTCTTCTCCTACTTCTTTAGTAACTTTTGAAGGCACTTTAGTTATTTAATATTGGAGTTAAAATTGCTACTATATGGAATGCATGAACAAAGAAGGGTAAAATTGGACTTTTGAATTTTTATTTGGTGGTGACGTCTGATGAACACATTTATGTGTGAAATCTTAGGGCATAAAGCATGCATTTTATACACTTAGAATGGAATTACCTTGGGTTTTATGTTGTTTTTGCAGATTTTAGGACTTTTCAAGACTTAAGCAAATATTTGGAGTTTTGGGCTTGAATCATGCTATTTTACACGTCAAGAAGTCCATTCAAATTCTCAAATGCGAAAATGGGCATGATCTGGAGCATGATGGGCTAGAGATGTGTGATTACGGGCCAACTCCGAAATATTGAAGAGATAAAGAAGGCAAATTTGATCTACGGCTGAGATTTTAAATCAAATCTACAAAGATATTATTGAGAGAGTCCAGATGGAAAAGAGTCCTTGCATACCTCAATATCTTATTTTCTATTTGGGATTTGATTAAAGAAAGAAAAAGAGGAAAAAGAATTATATTCAGATAAGGATGAAGCAAAAATCCCGTTTTTGAATGCCTCTGTCCAGTTTCAATCAAACCCTTCATCGAACGGTCATCCGATGTCCGATCATGCTGATTTTTGGAGGAGAGCTTCACGACTACTTAAACCTCAAATCCAACGGTGGGATTATGCATCTGATATCTCCAAGTCGGCGCGATTAGTACGTCAAAACCCTAATTGGATGAGTCAGATAGAAACCCTGAGTTTTATTCAAATTCGGCCGTGCTTCATATCTCATGTAAACTCTATAAAAGGAGATCATATTCCATCAAAGGAGAACATGTCTTAGAGCTTAGTAGAAGCATTCTTTCTTCTCTCTTTAGTTTATTAAGGTTTTCTCTAGTTTTCTTTGCTTGCATTAGTGAGATTTAAATTTCTAGATTCAATGTTTAAGTTTAATTTTTTTATGTAATGCAATTCAAGTTCAAGCTTCAAGTTCGAGTTTCAATTTTTTTAGATTCGTTTTTCTCTGGGTCTAGCAATTGCAGATTTAGATCATTCTAGATCTAGATCTGGTTGTTAGGGTTGGTTGAGATTCGAATCGTTTGTTCAATTCGCAAGTAAGTAACCTTCTTTATTAATCTTCTCTCCTCCCTCCATTCCCGCTTCTATCTACCCCTCCATATTCTTAATTTAGGATTTACTTTCAGCATTATTTATTGTTCTACCTATTCATTCATAATCTCGGACCACATAACCGGAGCAAGCCTACAGTCGTGCCTCTGCTTCTGGTGACGGGTGGTGTTGCATCTGCATTTTAGCTATTTCCTTTTCTTTTTATTGCTTTGTTTATTGCTTTGTTATTTACTTTCTGTTATTTATTGTTCTGCCTATTCATTCATAATCTCGGACCACATAACCGGAGCAAGCCTACAGTCGTGCCTCTGCTTCTGGTGACGGGTGGTGTTGCATTTGCATTTTAACTATTTCCTTTTCCTTTTATTGCTTTGTTTATTTCTTTGTTTATTGCTTTGTTATTGTTCGCATTTTTTTCCTGTCTTTTATTTATGCATTGATTGTGTTTAATTTATTTTTCGTTTCAATTCGATTGCATTAGATATATAGATTAGGATCGTTTAGTTTAGTTAATTAGTTAACAAAAAAATTGAATCATTCCACTCTTGCATTACTATTAAGAAGTTCAAATTCTAAGTGGCATATCTCCCTGAGATCGACCCGTTAGCTACACGATACCGTGCGCTTGCGGTTACTTTTAAAATTCTACAAACAACGTCATCACTTAACCGAATTCTTAATAGCAAGGGGGTAGTTGTATTGTTTTATCTTAGGATAGTAGATGTAATTGATTGCAAATCTAGGGGGTCTGTGTGATTTGTCGCATTTTTTTTAAACTAATTAATGTTCGTTCGGGCCAGCTTACACTCACCTTGACTACACACTCAAGGATGTTTGCTCTTGGCCTCGAGAGGATTCCAACTCTTGACCAAGGATCTATAAGTTTTGCAAATGAAACGACATGCAATCACCCAGTGTTGAGAACCCAGGACTTACACTACCTCTAGTCAAGTGGGATCAAATCATATAGCAACCATAGCCCATGGATAGGCCATAATTGTGAAATCCAACCTTAACCCTAACCCAGAAACCCTATTGTCTGTAGGTCCAAAAACCCGAAGTGAAAGTAGAAGACAACTATGGGCCATCTCAGTAGAAGACATGGTGTCTGATCCAGAACCCATGGATATTGATGATGGTGTTCTATACTTGTAAACCATGTCTGAGTTAGAGAAGAAGCTACACATTGATGAAGGAGAGCCTGGTTGTTGGACCTAAAGCCTATCTGGACATGGTTTGAAGGCATCCCTCAATGCTAGGTAAGTTGTTTGAGGTGTTGTATGAAACCCATGCAAAAATAATGATGTCTAGACCATCAAATCCCAATTATGGAGTTGTTGTCATGGTTGGTTGAGTGGCCAGTTGACCAACCAATCGACCAACAGGGTTATAATGGTCAATTTTGGAAATTCTGGTAATTTTTGGGACTTTTAATACGATTTAAAGGAGGGAACTCTGTGTTTTTCACTCACAATCAGTTCTAAGCCTCTGAAGAATGTGGGAAGAACCCTAGAACCTCTCCTCCAAAGCCAAGGAAGATCCTCAAGCATCCATTCGAGTTTCTTCTTCAAAAAGGTTAGTAATCGATTCGTTTCTTCTTTGATTTATTCTTTCTTCTATACTTCTGATCTTCTGATTATGAGAAGGGTATTACACTACCGTAATGGCCTCTTCTTTGATTCTCTTAGCCATAGAGTGAATCTCCCATTCACTCTACATTCTTGAAACCATATGGTGATGTTCTTGTTTCTTGATTTTACCTGAATTCTTGATTATTCCCTTGTTATTGTTTTTCCTACCAAAGTTAGTGATTGTGGGGAGGGTCTCAGACCATTACCATGACCTTCCCTTGTGTCCCCATGATTATGGGGTGGATCCCTATCTTTCCCTTTGCTCTTTTGTGAGCTACCCTATGCATGTTGTTAAAGAAATTTTGGGTTATCTTCAAGAAATGTTACCCAATTGAGAACCTTAATATTTCTGTTAATTTGGTGGATCCTCCCCAATGCCATTCTTGATTTTGAAATATTAATTTTATGTTTCCCTTACCCTCTATGAACCTACCTTGGGTTATTTTGTAAGAGTTGATTTTGGGTAACTCTCATGAGAGGTAACTAAATTGGGGAATCCAAATCCACTTTTAATATATTAGATCCTCCAAAAAGTTTTTCTTGATATGATTTCTTATTCTTTATTCCCTAGGGTGAATCTTTATTCTCTCTAGCCTTTCCATTAGAGCCATGGACTATATAGGATGAAACCCTAAATTTTGATGGCTCAATCAAGATCCTATCTTTTGACAATGATTTAATGCTTTGACCTTCTTAGATAGTCTTAATATGTTATAGGAAGCTCCCCTTCGAATTTCGAACCAATCAGACTTCAAACGAAGAAGTTATGACCAAATTAGGGTTTTATACCCAATTGGTCTACTGGTTGGTCTACTGACCCATTCGACCAACCAAGCTACCAACCCTAACAACAGCTTGTTTCTTCGTCCGATTCGATCCGTTTGACTTCTAATCTTCTAGGTCTTATTCCTAATTATTATTATATGATTATTTAGGTTTTAATTGCTAGTCTTGGACCTCTTCCTCATTATTCTACAGAATTCTGTACATATTACTTAAGGTAAGGATGATTGATCCCTAATAACCTAATATGCATGTCTTTGAATTAGATTACATGATCATATTACTGTTGTATTTAGTTTTCTTTATAATCATATTGTTGCTGTAGTTCTTCAACTACAATAGTACTTGTTCTTATAATTCAATTGTTATTTCAATTAAGTATGATTGGTTGCTTCTTATGTTTTATATTATTAGTTGTGCTTGTGAATGATTGATTGGGAATGTAATTGCCTAGATTGTGATTGGGGATTGGGGAATCCCCTTTTGGCATTTCTGTCTTTGGACACTCGTGGAGGTGGTATGGGAAATTTTCCTATGGTGCCCCTTGACGCTTTCCCTGATTATTGGTTGACATACCTAGGGCATGTCTAGAAGTGTTTGGCTAGGATGCCCATATTATATCATACCCAATCGGAAGGGAATTGAGACTGAGCAACTTGTGGTACCAATGGGGATTTGTGGGCCCTCAAGATACCGGTGAGTTATATCCGTGAGAGGACATGATCACATTGTGGATACTCGTAAGAGACCATTCATTGGTACGGTTGCAAAAGTAGAACATGGGCGTTGGAACTCAAGACCGGTAACCAACCCGTGAGATGAACACAGAACTTCCTGTTAACTTGATGTAACTGACCAATAGGGTTGATGAGTCCGTAGTCCGAGTTGGTTGTAGCCATAGGATACGCTGATTCTACGGTGAAGGATACCAGAAAGGATTGCCCGAGGCGAGGAATGGAAGTATCTGGAGCCAAGTTGATATAACTAAGTAGAAGAGTTGCATTTGGCTAGGCTTTACCTTGACATGTGCCAATACTTAAACCAATGGTGATGTGAAAAAGCGGTGACCTAAACCTCAGCCATGGAATGTCCGAGAGGGATGCGAGACCCAACTACCACTGGCAGACCCAAGATACCGAGATGGTTGAGGGGGAATGATTGAGACCTATCCAAAGAAGTATGTGCTATGACTTAAAGCATGTCTGCCAATAGAAACCAGTATATATAGAATTATAAGCATATTTGCATTGTCTGTTTCATATTATTTTGCATTATATATGATTTGCTTTCATTTGTTATTATGTTAGTATGGATTGAACTGCCTTGTTGAGTTCTTTTAAACTCACTCCTTTATCTTTTGTTAGACTTTCCTACATGTACTACTACTGTTGACTATGATGGTCAGTACTATGAAGACCAAGTTGATGATTCATATGGTATTCAAGGTACTGGTTATGGTGACTACGTCGGTGGACTATCAGTATGAGATTGACACTTATCAGGAGTAGTTCGGCTTTAGCACTTGTGTGTCAGCAATGGGACATCGTCTCATTCTCAATTTGATCTTTTATAGTTTCGTTGATATCTTAGTTGTTTGTTCCCCTTTTAATTTTGGGAACTGGCTGTAATCTACTTTTTTTATTTACTTTTCCGCTACTGATGTGATGTGAGTTTCCTCCTCACTCTACATTTTGATTTATTCTATTGGTATCATTTTCCACACTCTGATTGTATTCTTGAACCTTGTCTTGATCTTTTGATTAATAAAGTAAATATTTGATTTAATCTTGTTCTTGATTATATTATTGTAAATGTGGGAGGATAATTTCTTCGAATACTAGATCTTCGGGACTGTGGATCACACATTCGGGTATTCAAGATAGGGTACCGGCTGGGTGGATGTGACAATAATAGGATCAATATGGGCAGGCTTCTTAAAACCCTAGCCCTAACCCTAAATACTCTAGGCCAGTCCCTAACCCTGACATTGACCTTATAGAACCGGCTTGAGTGGGGCAAGTTAGACATTGATTCCTAACCTTGGCCTTGACCCCCTAACCACAAAATATATATAGAAAAAAAATCTATAATTTAATATTGTTGCGATACTTTTACCAAAGAAAACACCTACAAATAGGTAGGATTGGATTGGGCCAATCTAGTCAAACAATTGAACCTATCTCAAACTTGATCCTAATTAGGATTACCCTAAACCGGTTGAGACTTGCCCACAAAGCTAAAATTTCAAGGCCAACTGTACTCAAGCTTGAGACTGGTTAGGACAGGTACAGACTATCAAGACCAAACTTGTATCCTGTACATGGTTATTGGCATATCTTGGGGATTACTGGCTATGTACATGATTTCTTCACAACACCCCCAAAGAACTAATGTTTATATCCATTGCCCATTGAAGCTCCCTCACCCGTCTAATAGGATATGATGCTTCACAAACGATGTTTCTATAGAAGTAATTTTAAAAGGAAGTTCTTTTTTTGGGTTCAATTTTTATAAGGAAGTTAGCATCTCCCTTCCATCAAATATAAAATATTATCTATGTTGATGTTCTTCATTGACCAGTACATTGATTTAAATTAATTAATACAATTTAATGAAAATTAATTACAAAATTTTATTTACTTATTGATTTTGATTGACAATAAACTACCTGTGACATGGGAATGTCGTCAGCTATCTCGTCATACTCCATGCAGTTGACAGCCTTCAGTAATCAAAGGCACATGTCTTCTTGATCTATTAATAAAAGCTTTGACCCCGCACACCACCCTGTGCGGCTGCACAGCTGCACGGCTGCACCATAATCTTAAGATGATAATATTAATTTATCTTTTACTTTGATTTGGTAAACGCAATAACACCAAGCAACAAAATGCGCACGTGAATGGAAGAGCATTATTACTGCTGACCTAAGCACCAACGTACAGGAAGTAGAATTTAAGAAAAGATTATCCATTTAATTATCATTGAAAATAATCTAGATTCAGGCACAGGAGTCAGTTTTCATATTTCAATTCAAATTACAGTTTCCTTTCCATATTTCACGGAAATGATCTTTTAAAGTGGAGAGCCGTGTCCACAGTTTTATTTGCTTTTGAGTACTCTATAAATAAAGCAAGATTGATTAGATCTCTAATTCATTGCAGAAAGCAAGAAAATACTCCTGGGTTGATAAGTTTGCTTAGTTTTAGGTGGGTTTAATGGAAGGAAGCGATGCATATGGTTTCAGTAGTTTTCGTGGCAACAATTCATCATTCTGGAGAAGCAGTGAAGTTGATGTCTTCTCCAAATCTTCTCTAGAACTAGATGATGAAGAAGCTCTGAAATGGGCTTCTTTAGAGAGACTTCCAACTTACACTCGTATCAGGAAAGGTGTGTTATTGGCTGGAACAGAGGGTGAGACGAAGGAAATTGACATTAACAGTCTTGGTCTATCAGAGAGGCGGATTTTGATAGAGAGGCTTGTCAAAGTTGCAGAGAAGGACAATGAGAATTTCTTGTTGAAGCTCAAGGAACGCCTCGATCGGTAATCATCTTTTCCTTCAAATTTCATTTACTAGATATAAACATGTATAATCCGAGCTCTGTATCCTCAGTATATCTGTTTTACTCTTTCTTTGTTGCCCAGAGTTGGAATTGAACTTCCCACAATTGAAGTCCGGTTCGAGCGTGTAAATGTAGATGCAGAAGCTCATGTGGGAAGTAGAGCTTTACCTACAATTCTCAATTTTTCTGCTAATATGTTGGAGGTAATCACTAACCAGACCTGTAAATCTTCATATACTTAAGTTCTGTTTTTTCTGGTAGAACTGTTACAAAACTCACTTTGTTATTTGGGTTCTGGTTTTAAAGGGACTCGTGAGCTATCTTCATATCCTCCCAAGTAAAAAGCAACCGCTATCAATCCTTCATGATGTCAGTGGAATCATAAAGCCTGGCAGGTGAAGACTTGGAAGAAAAAATTCACTGAAGTTTGAGTTTCTTTCGATCGAAGTCTCTGATTTGATCTTGATTTTGCAGAATAACATTGCTTTTAGGCCCTCCGAGCTCTGGAAAGACTACGTTACTGAAGGCTTTGGCGGGAAAGCTTGATCGAGATCTGAAAGTAGGGAAATGAAACACCTTTACTATTCCCTGTTAAAGTTGTAACTGCTCTTTCTGTTGCTCATCTGTAAATCATAACACTGAACCTCTTCTCTTCAAATTCTCTCAGTTCTCTGGAAACATAACTTACAATGGCCATGGAATGGATGAATTTGTTCCACAAAGGACAGCAGCTTATATCAGTCAACAAGATCTCCACATTGGGGAGATGACTGTGAGAGAAACCTTGGCTTTTTCTGCAAGATGTCAAGGGGTGGGAGCTCGATATGGTAAGTTGAAAATTCTCTCTTTTGTGATTTATAGCTTCGATTGAAAAGGCTTAAGCCGATGAGTGGTAGCTGAATTTGATCAATTATTTCTTGATACTGAAACCTGCAGAGATGTTATCGGAGTTGTTGAGAAGAGAAAAGGAAGCAAACATTAAGCCAGACGCCGACGTTGATATTTACATGAAGGTAAAGGACCTTTTATGCTACAACAGAAAATGAATTGGATCAAATTTCTTGACTTATTTTAGGATATATACTAACTTGGATTGGAAAAATTTTCAGGCTGCTGCACTAGCTGGACAGGAAGTCAGTGTGGTCACAGATTATGTTATAAAGGTATAAACTCTAAGAAAACTCATATTACTGAACAGATATGGAGGATATTCAGGAACATACCCAGGTTGACTGATATTTCTCATAATTCTTCATTAATCATCTAGATCTTGGGACTTGAGGTTTGTGCTGACACCTTGGTAGGAGACCAAATGGTGAGAGGTATCTCTGGAGGACAAAGAAAGCGTGTCACGACAGGTAGAAACACATATGTTTCACTCAAATACCCTTTCCACTCCTGCTCTTTCTCCTCATATATATGACGTAAACTGATCCTTTGCTTTTTGTGATCAATATGGTGCAGGAGAGATGCTGGTTGGACCTGCAAGGGCACTTTTCATGGATGAGATATCAACTGGTTTGGACAGTTCGACAACTTTCCAGATTGTGAATTCAATGAAGCAATACATCCGCATTCTAAAAGAGACAGCAGTGATCTCTCTGCTCCAGCCAGCTCCAGAGACATTCAATCTATTTGATGACATTATTCTCCTGTCAGATGGATGCATTGTATACCAGGGGCCCCGCGAACATGTGCTTGAGTTCTTTGAATCCATGGGATTTAAATGTCCAGAAAGGAAGGGAGTTGCTGACTTTTTGCAAGAAGTAAGTCCTCAAATTCCTGTTCTTTTTGCACAGTTTTTCTTCTATCTAGCTTTGCAAATCTGAGGACTAAACTCCATGGATGGTATAGGTGACATCAAGGAAGGACCAAGAACAATATTGGGCATGTAAAGATGAGCCTTACAGATTTATTCCTTCCAGGGAATTTGCGAAGGCATTTCAGTCATTCCACATTGGTCAGTGTGTAGGAAATGAACTTGCCACCCCATTTGATAAGACAAAGAGTCACCCTGCTGCCTTAAATACAAAGAAATATGGTATTAACAAGAAGGAACTGTTAAAAGCCTGCATAGCAAGAGAACTATTGCTGATGAAGAGAAACTCTTTTGTCTACATTTTCAAGATGTCACAGGTGAGTGATGGGCTACATCGAAATTTTATTTAATTAATTTCTACTAATGTCAGTAATTCTAAGATTGTCTTTTTCCTTCTTTTTCCAGGTTATTTTTATGGCTTTTGTATCAATGACAATCTTTCTGCGTACTGAGATGCACCGAGATTCTGTAACGGATGGCCAGATTTTTATGGGTGCTTTGTTCTTCTCTCTTGTTGTTATTATGTTCAATGGATTCGCAGAGCTTTCCATGACTGTCATGAAGCTTCCTATATTTTACAAGCAAAGAGACCTTCTCTTCTATCCTTCCTGGGCATACTTGTTGCCCACATGGATCCTAAAAATCCCACTCACACTAGTTGAAGTTGCTCTTTGGGTATTCATGACGTACTATGTCATAGGTTATGATTCGAGCGTTGCAAGGTAAATACCAACTGAAATAGTTCATAGTGCCTCTATCCATCTCTTATTTGAAATTTGTTGGGAATTGACTGGGAGAATTCATCACAGGCTCTTCAAACAGTACCTTCTGCTTTCATGTGTTAACCAAATGGCATTTGGTTTGTTCCGCTTCATTGGAACGCTGGGGAGGAATATGATCATCGCAAACACATTTGGGTCCTTTGCATTACTTATATTCATGGCTCTTGGTGGATTTGTCTTATCACGAGGTATCGATTAGAACTAAATGATACTGAAAGCATTAATTCTCTTAATGATAGCCTTCCTTTTAGGTTTAACTTGATTAAGACATTGTTTCTTTGTCACAGATAATATAAAGAAATGGTGGATATGGGGCTACTGGATCTCTCCTATGACTTATGGCCAAAATGCACTAGTAGTGAATGAGTTTCTTGGGAAAAGTTGGAACAAGGTAAGGTTGTTTTTCTTCCAAGAAGAAATGAGAAGATGGTTATTATCAAGGTTGACTGACAATTGAGTTTTATTTGCATGTTAATAGGTTCTTCCCAATTCTAACGAGACATTAGGAGTGTTGGTCCTAAAGTCTCGTGCAGTCTTCCCTGAAGCATACTGGTATTGGATTGGGGTAGGGGCGTTGATTGGTTACACTTTCCTGTTCAATGCTCTTTCAACTTTGGCCCTGGCATATCTCAATCGTGAGTATAATTCGGTTTTAAATGTTGAAATTTCAAAACTTTGTCATACTGTTCTAATATTTGATAATTTGTCTCAGCATTTGAGAAACCTCAAGCAATTCTATCTGAAGAGAGCTTGATTGAGCAGCACACCAACAGAACTGGAGAATCTCTTGAGTTATCCACAGGAAACAGTTTAACAGGTTGATACTCATCAAATGTGAATAAGTTCAACGCATTTCCTTTGTTTACTTCAATTTATGACAATCATCAGCAAATTGCAAATGCAGGAAGACAAGAAGACATTAAAAGAAGTATGTCATCCAAGTCTTCATCAGCAAGGGCTGTGGAAACTGATGTCAATCAGAACAGGAAGCGAGGAATGGTTCTTCCCTTTGAACCTGTTTCCCTTACATTTGAAGAAATAAGATACTCTGTCGACATACCACAGGTAGCTTAAGATTCAAAGTCTTGGCAAATAAAATTATGGGTTTAGAGGACTTCTTTCTAGTAGAGTTCTATTGAGTTAAGTAATACTGATTGGTTAAACTGAAAATGCAGCAAATGAAAGCACAAGGTATTACAGAGGAACGGCTGGAGCTTTTGAAAGGAGTCAGTGGAGCTTTTAGGCCAGGAGTTCTTACGGCTCTAATGGGTGTCAGTGGCGCTGGCAAGACAACTTTGATGGATGTATTGGCTGGAAGGAAAACTGGAGGATATATTGAGGGAAGCATCAAAATATCTGGTTACCCTAAGAAACAGGAAACATTTGCTCGTGTATCAGGATACTGTGAACAGAACGATATCCACTCCCCTCATGTTACAGTCTATGAATCCTTAGTCTACTCTGCGTGGCTTCGGTTACCTCCTGAAGTCAATTCTGAGACTAGAAAGGTACTTGATAAAGATTGACTAATCCTTTTGTTGAGCTTAATTTTGGAAATTGTTGAGTGGTTACTAAATGATAATAATTGATGCTGTGTAGATGTTCATTGAGGAGGTCATGGAGCTAGTAGAGCTGACCTCATTGAGGGAAGCACTGGTAGGCTTGCCAGGCATAAATGGTCTCTCAACAGAACAGCGCAAGAGATTAACCATTGCTGTTGAACTTGTTGCCAACCCTTCAATTGTATTCATGGATGAGCCAACCTCTGGCCTTGATGCAAGGGCAGCAGCAATAGTGATGAGAACAGTGAGAAACATCGTAGACACTGGACGAACAGTGGTTTGCACCATCCACCAGCCAAGCATTGACATATTTGATGCTTTTGATGAGGTAATCAGAAAAGATTAAGATTACTAAACCAGTGATAAGCTATTGTATTATATATAGAATTTATACTACATATCAAATACTTAAGCCTTGCATACTATGCAACAGCTGTTCTTAATGAAGCAAGGAGGAGAAGAAATATATGTGGGTCCACTGGGAACACATGCTTGTGATTTGATCAATTACTTTGAGGTGAGCCAAACTATAGAAATTACACTGAAATAAGTAATTAAACCCTCTGGAAATTTCTCATATTCCAGCCTTATGGCAGTCAGTGATAATTATGGTTGTTTTTTCAATGAAGGCAATAGAAGGAGTCAGAAAAATAGAAGACGGTTATAATCCAGCGACATGGATGTTGGAGGTGACAACCACAGCTCAAGAAGCAGATCTGGGAGTCAACTTCAGTGAAATATATAAGCACTCAGAACTATACAGGTAGGGTGAATTCTAAATTCACTCTTTGATGTTTGATCTGCTATTGTTCTAACTTCTAATATTCTATACATTAATCATCCAGGAGGAACAGATCAATGATTCAGGAACTGGGAAAACCAAGCCCAGGTTCAAAAGACCTTTATTTTCCTACTCAGTACTCCCAGTCTTTTTTCATGCAATGTGTAGCCTGCCTCTGGAAACAACACTGGTCATACTGGCGGAATCCACCATACATAGCGGTTAGGATTTTCTTTACAACTATCATTGCTCTGATGTTTGGGTCAATGTTTTGGGATCTTGGATCTAGAAGGTATCTTATCCTATACAGTTAACTTCTGCTACTAGCTCTTTTCTTCCTTTTTTGTGGCTGATATTATATTTTATTTGAATATTTAAAAATTACAGCCAAAGGCAACAGGATATCCTTAATGCAATGGGATCTATGTATGCTGCTATTATCTTCCTTGGGGTATCAAATGCTTCGTCGGTGCAACCTGTTGTAGCTATTGAGAGGGCAGTTTTCTATAGAGAGAGGGCTGCTGGAATGTACTCTGCTTTGCCATATGCCTTTTCCCAAGTAATAATCACATTTAATTCAATATAAATGTTCAACATCTCCAAGTTTTTCTTCCTGTTCTATATATGTAGTTCACTGTCTCAGGTGTTCCTAACCAAATGCATTTCTTTTTGGCTTTCTGGTGCAGGTAGTGATTGAACTTCCATATGTCTTCACACAGGCTATAGTATATGCGCTTATAGTGTACTCGATGATGGGATTCCAATGGACAGTTGCAAAGTTCTTTTGGTACCTGTTCTTCATGTACTTCACATTGTTATACTACACCTTCTACGGTATGATGGCAGTAGCAGTGACACCCAACCAGCAC
The DNA here is from genome assembly GCF_041222555.1 of Hakea prostrata. NCBI lineage: Eukaryota > Viridiplantae > Streptophyta > Magnoliopsida > Proteales > Proteaceae > Hakea > Hakea prostrata. The sequence goes on from NC_142603.1 coordinate 24,646,119, forward strand.
ATGGCTTCTATAGTTTCCTCGGCATTCTATGCTTTATGGAATGTTTTCTCAGGATTCCTAATTCCTAAAACAGTATGTTTGATAACTCCCTCCTCCCACCCTTAATTTTATAGCATACAAGTAATAAAACTAACTACTTTTATTGATTAATTCATTCTTTGTTCATTACAGAGAATTCCTGTGTGGTGGAGGTGGTACTACTGGATCAACCCTGTTGCTTGGACATTGTATGGATTGGTGACATCACAGTATGGAGATATAAAGGAAATGATGGATTCAGGCAGCACTGTTGAAGATTTTCTGAGGAGCTATTTTGGATTTAGACATGACTTCTTAGGGGTGGTTGCAGTTGTGATTGTTGCCTTCCCCATGTTTTTTGCATTCATCTTTGCTTTTTCAATTAGGACAATTAACTTCCAGAGAAGATAAGAAGAGGCGCTCACCATATAAAGAGGGGGGAGAATCAAGTCTCAGAAGTAGGTGGAGCCGTAACTGAACTTCTCAAGGCTCTAAACTTCAGCATTTGGAAACAAATTTAGAGTTTTTGGGGCTTAACCCATTATGGGGCATAGCTTGTAAATAACTGGGCATTCCTGTAAGTGTATATATTTGTATCCACAGTATAGAAGTACATGTATAGTCACATGTGTATCATGTATAGACACGTGTATAATTCTATAAATATAATCTTGTAACACATCTTAGAAATTAATGTGTATCACAGCTGTAAAGGAGAGATCAACCGTACAGCTGTCCTCTAGCTGATCACGGTTATCTCAATTATACTATAAATACATGTAATGTGTTATTCATTGAATATATTGGAAAACATCATTTCATCATGGTATCATTTCTTAGGTTCGGTTCAACCCTCTCGATCCAACCACGTTTCAAGATTGTCTCAAAATCCACGTTTCAAGATTGTTTCCAGAGTCTTCTTGACTCTTTGTTTTTCCCATTCACATATCTAGAGTCTTCTTGACTCTAGAGTCTTCTTTACTTTACTTTACTTTGTCGTATTCTCTTCTTGAAACAACCAAAAAAAGCCAAAATTTCTCCAGATCTTGATCGAATCTGTTCTGCTTCATTACTATGCGCAGAAAATGGCTCAAGAAGACACTGTTGTTCATGCTTCTGAAGATCTGAACTGATTCATAGATCTGAACTGAATTGATTTGCTGTTTCTTGAAGATTTAATACTTTCATTTCATAGATCTGAACTGATTCATGGCGACAACTGGATCTTCGTCTCTGCTTGTTACTCTGAATTTTCATCCAGCTTTTCCTCTCAAATTGAATGCTGGAAATTACATTTTATGGCGTGCTCAGTTTGTTCCTCTCTTAAAAGGTCACAATCTTTTTGGATTTGTCGATGGATCTATCGTAGTCCTCGTTATCGCGCCTTCGCCTCGAATCTGAGAGCTCGTTGCTGCATCTCGCTGGTTCAATTTCTCCATTAACCGTTGATCTATGGACTCGTCGAGATCAACTCATCTTGAGTTGGATTATTTCATCTTTGAGCGAAACGTCTCTTCCACATGTTGTTTCTGCTCAAACTTCTCAAGAAGCTTGGGAAACCTTGGCTGAAGTCTATGCTCCAGCTACTAGATCCAGAGTTCTTGATCTAAAAGATCGATTGTTCCGAATAGAGCGAGGTAGTTCTTCTATTGCTGATTATTTGTTAGAAATTCGCTCTATTGCTGATGCACTTGTAGCGATCAACAAGATGGTTCCTGATGAAGATCTTGTGTTAGCCACTTTGAGAGGTTTGGGAGCAGAATATAATGACTTCTCCACTTCTGCTCGTTTGCGTTCTGATTCATTGAATTTTAGCAGTTTGTCTGGCCTTTTGATTACACAAGAATCTCATCTTCGAGCATCGCATCATCGTCGCTCTTCTTCGGTGATCACCGCTAATGTGGCTGCTTCAACTAATTCTTCTCGCTAGTTCTCAAACAACAAATCGTGGAAATTTCTCTCGGTAGTAGTGGTGGTAATCGAAGATTTTATGGAAATAGGCGCTTCTCTGGAAATCGTAGAGGTCATCCTCTTTCTGATCGCACAAATTACTTCGATAATCGTCGATTGCAAGGTTCAGGTGGTTATGATCGTCGATTTCAAGGTTCTCAGAACTCAATTCCTAACTATCACCACTCTGTAAGTTCTTCACGTGGTGTTTCTATGTGTCAATTATGCAATCAAGAAGGGCATCTCTGTGCTAGTTGTCCTCAACGATTCAATCACGCATATGTGGGTACGAATTTCTGTTCTCATCGCCATTCTTGGATCCTCTGTCAAATCTTCTTTATGGATTCTTGACTCCGGTTCTAACACTCATTTAACTACAGATTTGAGTAATCTTGCTATATGTGAACCATTCACTGGCTATGAGAACATTGTTGTAGGTAATGGACAAGGTGTTCCTATTTCTTCTTTTGGTTCTGCAATGGTCCAAATTGTTGGTTCTGCCTCTGTGTTTCATTTACTTCGTATCCTATATGCTTCTGGATTACGTTTCAATCTATTATCTGTCTCTCAATTTTCTTCGGATAATAATGTTTACTTTGTTTTTAATGGAAATTCATTTTTCATTAAGGATGTGCGACTCACAAAGTGGTTCATCAAGGGCGGGGTAATCATGGTCTCTATACTCGCACTTACAACTCACCAATTCGCCATCGCTCTGCTGCTTGTTCTTCCACTTTGGCATTGGCACCGCCGTTTAGGACATCCTCTGTTGCTACAAGGACTACGCAGCTTTACATCTTGCCGATACTCCTTTTTCTGGTTCTTTTTCTTCATGTGATGCATGTTATACCGCTCACAAGTCATCGTTTGCCATTTCTTGCATCTCGTATCACATAGCCGATGTCCTTTAGATCTCATTCATAGTGATCTTTGGGGTCCTTCTCCGTAGTTTCTTTTGATGGTTTTTCTTACTATGTGATCTTTGTTGATGACTTCACCAAGTATTGTTGGATGTATCCTTTAAAACGTAAATCTGACTTGTTAGCTGTTTTCACTCGTTTCAAAAATCTTGTGGAGAATTATTTTCATAGTTCAATTTGTTCGTTTCAATCCGATGGAGGCAGTGAGTATAAGTTGTTGGCTCCATTATTTGCTAACTCAGGTATTACTCATCGACACTCGTGTCCTTATACTCAGGCTCAGAATGGTGTGGCTGAGCGTAAACATCGCCACAAATATTCTGGACCAAAGCCTTTCAAACTGCTGTCTATTTGTTTAATCGTTTACCTTTGCGGTGTCTTAGTAATGTTTCGCCTCTTAAGGCCTTGTTTGACACCTCTCCAGATTTGCACTTTCTCAAAATTTTTGGGTGTTTTGTGTTACCCATGGCTTCGTCCATACAATAAAAATAAATTGGAACCACGATCTAGAGCATGTATCTTTGTTGGTTATGCTACAGCTCATAAAGGATATGAGTGCTATGATCCATCAACTGGGAAGATCTTCATTTCACGGCATGTGGTGTTTGAAGAAGCTATCTTTCCTTATTCCAATTTTCAGCATCAAATTGGGAATTTTTCAAAGGATACTTGGCTCTCTGTTGGTATTTCCCTAACCCCAATAGTACCATCTCCACCCAACCCCAATACATGTATTCCCTCTGTTGTTATCCCTAGCCCATCATGTAATAATAATTCTCTTGTAATTTCTGAAGCTGTAACTCATAATAGTGGATATTCCCCCTCCCCTAATGGTTCAATGGACCCTTGGCATGCTCCATGGATCCCGTAAGCCCATCCATGGCACTTCCACAAAGCCCAACTCCAGCAATTCATGGCCCACACCATACAAGTTCAACTATTGGACCACTATCTACTACAGGCCCACTTGAAATAGTGGATAATAATATTGCCCCAGCCCACTCTATGCTCACACGCTCCAAAACCGGGTCTTTAAAATCCATCACTCGTTTGAATTTAGTTGCTACCTCGATGACTCCATGGTTCCTACTTGTTATACACAAGCGGTTACGCTCCCCCTCATTGGCGGCAAGCTATGCAAGAAGAGTTTAATGCTCTCCTAGCTAATGGTACATGGACCTTGGTTCCTTCTACATCCACACAAAATATTATAGGATGCAAGTGGGTATTTCGTGTGAAGCGTTGTTCTGATGGTTCAATAGATCGCTATAAAGCACGTCTCGTTGCTAAGGGGTTTCATCAACAGCCTGGTATCGATTTTGGAGATACTTTTAGCCCCGTGGTTAAGCATACCACCATCAGAGTTATTCTTTCAATGGCTCTTTCTCAGAATTGGCCCATTCGTCAATTGGATATTTCCAATGCATTTTTGCATGGTGACTTAGATGAGACCGTTTATATGGCTCAGCCCCCGGGTCATGTGGATCCCATGTATCCAGATCATTTATGTCATCTTCGCAAGTCTCTCTATGGTCTCAAGCAAGCCCCACGCGCTTGGTTTCAAAAATTGACTACTTTTATCACCTCTCTTGGATTTGTGGGTTCACGAACGGATACCTCTTTGTTCATCTACAAAGCGGATCTCATCACTCTTTATATCCTCATCTATGTAGATGATATACTTGTTACTGGCAACCAATTTGAGGCTATCTCTGATCTTCTTAAGGTTCTCTCCACTGCCTTTGCCCTTAAAGACTTAGGTGATTTACATTATTTTTTGGGTATTGAGGCTACTCGTACAGCTGATGGGCTACTACTTACTCAACGTTAGTATATTTTGGATCTTCTTCGCCATGTTAACATGCATGAGGCCAAGCCTATGCCTACTCCAATGGCCTCTGGGACTTCTCTTAGTATCACTTCTGGTGATCCTTTGCTTGATGGTACTTTGCATCGTCACACAGTTGGGGCTCTTCAATACTTAGCCAACACTCGGCCTGATATCAGTTTTGCTGTTAACAAAGTGGCCCAATTTATGCATTGTCCAACGGATATTCACTGGACTGCAGTTAAGCGTATTCTTCGCTATCTTTGTGGCACTGTTTCTCATGGCATATATTTCAATCGCCAGTCTACTATTTCCTTGACTGCCTTTTCTGATGCTGATGGGCTGGGTGTCCGGATGATAGACGCTTGACTACTGGATATTGTGTCTATATGGGTTCTCATCTCATCTCTTGGGGCTCACGCAAGCAACGAACTGTTTCTCGTTCTTCTACTGAGGCTGAGTATCGTGCTATTGCTGCTGCTTCAACAGAGCTTCTTTGGTTACGATCTCTATTAGGTGAGATTGGAGCATTTCTTCCCACCGCTCCTGTGATTTGGTGTGATAATATTGGGGCCACGTATATGACAGCCAATCCAGTTTTTCATTCACGCACCAAACACATTGAGATTGATTTCCATTTTGTTCGTGACTTGGTGGCCACTAAGCAGCTTATTGTTCGGTATATTTCCTCTTTGGATCAGATAGCAGATACTTTTACCAAGGGGTTACCTCATTCACGTTTTCTTCTACTCCGGGACAAGCTTACAGTTCAGGATCCGTTACGCTTGCGGGGGCAAGTAAAGGAGAGATCAACCGTACAGCTGTCCTCTAGCTGATCACGGTTATCTCAATTATACTATAAATACATGTAATGTGTTATTCATTGAATATATTGGAAAACATCATTTCATCACACAGTATAGAAGTACATGTATAGTCACATGTGTATCATGTATAGACACGTGTATAATTCTATAAATATAATCTTGTAACACATCTTAGAACTTAATGAAAACATATTTCGTTTCTCTCTCTTTATTATGGTATCATCCCTTCCGAGCGTGAACTTCTCTGTTATTCAAGAAGCTTCTTCTGCTTTCTCAATAAATCCAGATATTTCTCAAGAAATCGTCGCTTCTGACAGAAATTTCTGCCGTGAACTTCTATATTCTTCATGAGGCTTCTATCTACTTCTTTCTGATTCATGATATTTCTCCAGCAGTAGTTGTTTCTTCAAGAAATTTCTGCTACTTTCTTCAAGAACTTTCTGCTGCTGTCTTTCTTTTCTCACTTTGCTTCTTTTTCTGATTTCCTATGGCTGCATCGTCTTTCTCTGTGTTGCCGTTTCCATATCCAAGCAACTTGAATGTTGCAAATTTTGTCACAATTCGATTGAACTCAGAGAATTATCTCCTTTGGGAGGCTCAGCTTCGAACCCTAATTGAGGGTCAAGATCTTATTGGGTTCATCGATGGCCATATTTCAGCTCCTGATCGTATATTGATCGCTGATGATGGCGAAGAGTCTCTAAATCCTTTTTATCCGGCATGGGTTCGCACCGATCGACTTGTGAAAGCCTGGATCACGGGAACTCGCCGACTCGCACTTGGTTTGGCAAGAGGTGCAACCTCCTCTTTCAATCTTTGGAAAACTCTAGCAGACGCTTTCTCTCAAGTATTGAAGCTAGGGAATTTGAGATTCTTTCTCGACTTCATTTTCTGCGGAAGAAAGAGTCGCAACCTCTTGCAGATTTCTTGATTAAATTTAAGACTCTATGTGATCAGTTAGCTTCAATTGGCAAACCTGTGGCTGATCAGCGTAAAGTGTTCTTGTTGCTCACTAATTTGGGTTCTTCTTATGAGACTTTTGCAACAACTATGTTGAAGCCACCGGTGCCTTCATATTCTGAAATAATTCCTCTGCTCCAAAGTCATGAGCTGCGAAATAAGGGTCTTCTTGGTGAAGCTCCTAATTCGACTATGGCTTTCACTGCGGCAATTCTTTCTCTTCAGCAAATCGGGGATTTTCTCAGATAACAAAGTCCGAGACTTCTGGCAAAGAAAATTCTATGTCTGATGCTGTTCGATGTCAAGTTTGTAAGAAAATTGGGCATGATGCTCTTAAATGCTGGTTTTGGTTTGATCATTCATATCAGAATTCTTTTGTGCCAAAGGTTTTAGCAGCTATTCAGTTAAATGATCCTCAAGATGCTCGTTGGTTCCCTGATTCAGGAGCAACAGATCATGTTACCTCGGAATCGGGTAATCTTTCTTGTTTAGTTCCTTTCAAAGGTTCTTCTAGATTAATGGTTGGAAATGGATCATCTCTTTCAATCACTCATAAGGGGTCTGGTCATCTGCATCTTGGGAAATTGGTTTTGCCTCTTCAAGATATTTTGGTTGTTCTAGATATTAAGAAGAACTTGGTCTCTATTTCTAAATTAACTTCTGATCTTGGTTGCATAGTAGAATTTACTAATTGTGGGTTTTCTGTCAAGGATGCTCAAACTCAGGAAGTTTTGGCATTGGGGAATAAGAGTGATGGTTTATACGTTTTTGATGATGTTGGTAAAGCTCCTCAAGCTTTATTTTCTTCCCGTTTTTGTTCGGTTTCTGAAGACATTTGGCATCAACGATTGGGGCATCCATTTCCCCGTATTACTGCTTTTCTGAAATCTAGAGTATGTATTTCTATAACTTGTAAATCCAAGCATATCTGTGATAGTTGTCAAATGAGCAAAAATGCTCAATTACCTTTTGTTAGTTCGTTTACTAGATCTGTAAAACCACTTGACAGAATTCATTGTGATTTGTGGGGTAAAGCTCCCGTATCTAGTGTTCAGAAATTTCAGTACTATGCTTTGTTTGTAGATGATTTCTCTCGCTACACTTGGTTGTATCCTCTACGAAGAAAATCAGAATCTTATAATTGTTTTCTTCGTTTTAAAGCCATGGTTGAGAATCAGTTTGATGCTCGTATCAAAGTATTTCAGTCTGATGGGGGAGGTGAGTTCAGTTTGGGTATTTTTCAACAATGTTTGGCAACTAATGGTATAGTTCATCACATCTCTTGTAGAGGGACTCTGCTCAAAACAAGATAGTGGAAAGGAAACATAGACACTTAGTAGAACTGGGTTTAGCAATGATGTATCATGCTTCTATTCCAATGTGTTTCTGGGTTGAGGCTTTCTTTACATCAGTTTATTTGATTAATCGGTTGCCTTCTTGTGTGCTTGATATGCAATCTCCTTTGAAGCTGCTGTTTGGACAGGATCCTGCATATTCTTCTTTAAGAGTTTTTGGGACAGCTTGTTTTCCTTACTTAAGACCTTATACTACAAATAATTTGAGCCTAGGTCTTTACCATGTGTGTTATGGGTTATAGTGACAAGCAAAAAGGTTATCGGTGCTATCATCGTGCCTTTGGGAAAGTGTATGTTTCGAGAAGTGTGATTTTTGATGAATCTCTTTTTCCGCTCAAGTCTCCTATAACTGATACTGTTATTTCTCCTACACCGGTACATGTTAGTATTTTTTATGGTTGGGTTGCTTACAAAACTGATGATGTTCACTTGGAGACTGCTCACCAGTTTTCTGGTTCTTTGGATTCTACTTCTCGTCTTGATAAATCATGGTTTGATAGTAATATGAATCAAACTACTTCGGTTGATCCTGGTAATTCTGCACTACATAATTCAACAACTCAGGCTGTGGGTAATGTGTTTACTTCTGTTGCAAATGGGATTCCAATTGGGTTAACAACTGATTTAAATTCTGCTCTACCTGCTGGTTTGGATTCTATGGTACATAGGTCTTCTAAAGATAATTTGCCTCACACTCAGCCCACTTCACTTGATCAGCCCACTTCAATTGTTCAGCCTAGTACAGTTGTTATGTCTTCACTTCAGCCCACTTCTAAAACCATATGGTTACTCGATCAAGTGTTGGGATTGCTAAGCCTAATCCAAAATACATCCTCATAGTTTCTGCTATTCCACGAGAGCCTCGGTCTGTGAAGGAAGCTTTAGCTCACCCAGGTTGGTTTTCTGCTATGCAAGAGGAAATGAAAGCACTAGATCAAAATAAAACTTGGTCTTTGGTGCCTAGGACTGCTGATATGAACCTTGTTAGTTGCAAGTAGATTTTTAAATCTAAACTTAAAGCTGATGGTTCTCTTGAAAGGCTTAAAGCTCATTTGGTTGCACGAGGTTTTACTCAGCAAGAAGGAATAGATTTTTATGAGACTTTTAGTCCAGTTATTAAACCTGGTTCTATTAGGCTTGTGCTTAGTATTCACTATGATGAAATGGCAAATTAACCAATTGGATGTTAAAAATGCATTCCTCCATGGGTTGTTGAAGACACCAGTTTACATGACTCAACCTCCTGGTTTTCATGATCCTCAAAGGTCCACTGCTGTATGCAAGTTACATCGCTCCTTATATGGGCTCCGTCAAGCCCCAAGGTCCTGGTTTGATCGTTTTAGCACCTTTTTGTTGGACTTTGGTTTTGTATGTTGTGCTTTTGATAGCTCTTTGTTCATTTATCGGGGTAATGGACGAATTCTACTACTTCTCTTATATGTTGATGACATTGTTTTGACTGGAAATTATTACTCATTTCTTCAAGAGTTTATTGGTCAACTTGGGGCTCCTTTTGTGATCAAAGATTTGGGTTCTTTGCATTACTTCTTGGGCATTGAGGTATCTTCTACAACTACTGGGCTTTTCTTGTCTCAAAAGAAATATGCTTGTGATCTACTTCACAAGGCTCATTTGGGCGATGCCAAACCTATGCCCACACCCATGGTGACTCGGTCTGCTCAACTTTCTGATTCCCCATTATATCCTGATGTGCATCATTTTCGAAGCTTGGTAGGTGGGTTACAATATCTCACCATGACTCGCCCAGATTTTCTTATTCTGTTAATACCGTTTGTCAAGCCATGCAAAAGCCCACAATGAGTGATTTCATACTCTTGAAACGTATTCTTCGTTATGTTAAAGGAAGTTTAGATCATGGGTTACATATTCATCAGCATGGATCTTTTTAGTTATATGGCTACTCAGATGCCGACTGGGCTGGTTGTCTGACTAGTAGACGATCTACTACGGGTTTTTGTACCTTTTTGGGACCTAATTGTATTTCTTGGAGTGCTAAGAAGCAACTCACTGTTGCATGTTCTAACACGGAAGCCGAATATCGTGCTATGGTGTCTACCGCAGCAGAGTTAACTTGGTTAAGTCTCTTACTTCGAGATCTTGGAATACCACAACCACAACCTACTATCCTCTATTGTGATAATCTTAGTGCACTTAATATGACTGTTAATCCGGTCTTTCACACCCGTACAAAGCATATTGAGATCGATTATCATTTTGTTCGGGAGAAGGTGGCGCTCGGTCACTTGGTTACACGTTTTGTGTCTTCTAATCATCAATTGGCAGACATTTTTACTAAACCCTCGCCTCGTCGGGAATTTCTTTCTATATGTTACAAACTAGGGCTCTTACCTCGGCCTAGTTTGAGGGGGGATATAGAAGTACATGTATAGTCACATGTGTATCATGTATAGACACATGTATAATTCTATAAATATAATACTTGTAACACATCCTAGAAATCAATGAAAACATATTTCGTTTCTCTCTCTTCATTACACGGGAATAAACTGAATTCAAAAGTCTAAAGAAGCTTTTCTTTGACATGAAGAACCTTTTTTTTTTTTTTTTTTTTTTTTGGTTGGTTGAGAAAAAAACATGTAACAACAGGCATACAGAAGTCCTGCAGGTTGGTCAGTTTGTCCTACACTGTAGTGACAAAGCCTTCCTGGCTAGGGCATCAACTAATATATTAGCATCCCTAGAAATAGAATGAAAAGCACAAGATGAGGGGTGCTCGATAGGTGGTGAATGTTATGTGAATCACGTGCAAATGAGAGAAACCCATGATCTCAATATAAGATCACATGCCTTATATTTAGGAAAACAACTCATACAGCAAACAACTTACTATTCTTGCATCACACGCAACAAATATTCTTGCATCGTTTCTGAACCCTTTCGAACGCTATGTAATTGCATATGAAGTAGCATCACTCTGGCTTGAGAAGGCGAAGCATACGTCGCAAATAGATCCTTCCATACCTCTGCAGAGGTTTGAAGCCCAACAACTTCAAAATGTACTGTTTCAGTCAAGGAAGACAAAATCCAACTCATTAAGAGCTGATCCTGCTGCTGCCAAGTAACGAAAGCAGGATTGAGAACAAGAGAAGAGGTATTAGGATTAAGAAATGGCTCTGGTCAAGGAATTGTTCCATCAAGATAGCCCATCAAACCTGAAGATCGAAGCAAGGACAAGAATTGAGATTGCTACACTAGGTAATTAGATGAGGAAAGCTTAACAGATAGGTAATGATCAATGGACATTCAAAAAGGATAACGAAGACATCGAATTAGCTGATTGAACATCAGAAGTAGAAGAGTTCGACACCATAAATAAGCTTCAGATCTTTAGCAGAAGAAGAAAACGAAACCCCAAAAAGACGGAACAAGTAGAAGCTTCAAGAAATGAAAGAAACTAAAAAGTAGAAACAATAAAGAAATAAAACCATGTGGACCACACCTGCTCATAATATCATATGTGAATCATGTGTAAATGAGAGAAACCCATGAGCTCAGTGTGAGAACACATGCCTTTTATTTAGAGGAAACAACTCATACAACATACAACCAACTGTTGTAAATGTAACAGGGGCATTTCTCTCATTTACTTGTAATTAGGATAGGGTGTGTCTTATGTGTTTGTTAGAGGGACAGTTTGGTCCTTTCAACTCCATAGTGTGTTATCATCATATTTGGAGATTTTAGGGTTATGCTCTCATAACACGATACACACACACTCTCTCTCTCTTCTCTCTGGTTCTCCTCTAGTTCTTCCTCTGTTGAGTGGTGGTTTCGGTTGGTATGCCCTAGTGTTGAACTTGCTCTTTTGACTTGGCTCTCATGGTGGTTGAATAGCACTTGCTATTGAGGCGTGAAGACACTTGTTGTGGTGTTCTTGGATCTGCGCTGGTGAGAGGTTGAAGCTACGGTTCTTCTACAGGTTTCAGGTGTAGTTGTTCCTAGTCTTGTTGTTTACCTTTCATGTCCATGTATAGAGTTCTTATCTCAAGAACTTAGGGCTGTAACCTTACCTTTGCTATTGGATAGTTGCATTGCTTGATGAGTTCACTACTCATCGTTGGATGTAGGTCATTGGACCGAACCAAGTACATGTGGTGTCTTGTTCTCTTTCTTTATTTCTTGTGTTGTTTCCGCTGCAATTAGGTGCTTTACTTAACACCAACTATAGACGATATCGACTATAGACAGTACAATCAGTCTCTAGTCCCTAACAAATGTCATCAATGACTGGCTGCAAGTTGATCTTGGGGGGTGTCTAATCATTCTTAGTGATGCAAGAGGCCACTTCAGGGCAATCAGACTATATGATGAGTTGTACACCTCCCATTGCTAATTCTTCCAAGAGGCATACCTGATGGCAATCACCTAACCCACCTTGATCAAGTTGAAAGCATGCTGCACTGATTTCGCCATACATATCTCCCCCTCCTCATTCCTTTTGACCACCCCTACACCACACCTCTTTGTATTCTGGTTACGGGCTGCATCACAATTGATCTTATAGTATCCTGGTGGGGATGCCATACAAATTGCAGCAGGCTGAGACCCCCATTGTGCTCCTATTTGCCATGAGGTCTCTCTTTGCTCCTATGTTGCTTTAAACCCCACCCAATCTCTATTAGCCACCTCCAAGATGTCCCCTTGCAACCAACTTTTCTTCCCAAACAGCAAATCATCCATAGGTACCAGCTCACATAACATAGAAGGGCCAGTAGGTCTTTGGTTGCCTACATGCCATTCAAACTTTGGTCCTTCCAGCCATGAATATCTAGTACAATATGGAAGAGCTCACATCCAGACTGTGGAGTGTCAAAGAGGAGCTGAACCACGTTGAACATGCAAAAGGCAATGGAGCAAGACATGCTGATCAATAGTGTCAACTTCCTCCCACATCTTTGATGCTGAAAATCAGCTTTAAACCTTCTCTTAAGTAAGTTCCTCTCCTATTGCAAGTGCATTGAACTTGTTGGCCATATGAAGATCTTAATCTTGGAGAGTGCATTCCCCTTCCAAATTACCTTTCATTCCTTTTCCTTATTACACAACAGGTTATCGGGCAACTTGACTGTAAAAAAAACCTGCATATTCCAATCCTCCCCCCCCCCCATGCGAAAAAAAAACAGAAGACAGCTTGTCTTCATGGGGAAAAAGGGGAAGTCAAATGCTTCGGATTGCTTCTTGCATGATGGGGGAAAAGGGTTGCCAATCTTTCTTTCCTCCACATTTTGTTGTCTTCATCTATCAACTCATGTGCCCATAGGAATGGTGCATTTTCATCAGGTGGACTTATTTTATCAAACCCAGGAACCTGCATGTCATGCCAAATGTCACCTTCTTACCATCCCCTATCTTCCACCTTTATCCCTTCTCCAAAACTTTCCTTCCCCCAAAGGGATTTTGCTTGGGAGCAGTGCCTACATGGCACTGCTCCAAGTAGCGAAAGGCTGGATGGAAAGGAATCATGAAATCTTAAATCCTAACCACACAATATCAACATGTGCAATTTAAAACAACTTAAGTGAACTGCTCTGATTTTTCCACCTAACCCAAACAGTTCAGGCGACTCAAACCAATTCATTTTGAACCAAGACTGAACATAACGACTTTCATCTGTGTTATGGGCGGGAAGTCGAAGAGACTTTGGTTTCCTCTTTCCAAAATGAGAGGTGCTCCTAAGAACAGAGAACTCTAGTTTTCTTCTATACAAGAAGGCTGAGCAGGGTGTCGATTAGCATAAGGTTTGGGTTATCCGCACCATGCTTGCTGTTTCCTTCAGTGTTGATCATCTGTTCTACGTTTTCTATTATTTGCTTTATCTTGTTTTGTTCTATAACTTGTCAGATTGATTTATGATATCTTTGTATCTTATCAACTGTTACATTTTGATGATAGCGGAAAGTTTGGATTGTGCATTCCACTGTACTGTGCTTAAGGTAGTTAGAAGTCATTATAGCATGAAGAAAGAAAGTTACAGTGGACCATCAACCGTATATGAACTAGCGGCCGACAACATTCGCTAAGCATAGATGTTACCAGTAGTTGACTATGAAGAATTTTATCCAAACTTTACCACATTGCAATTTATTAGGAGGCCTTACCATAGAATAGTGAATGTGGGTTGGTTGATCTAGTTGTTCAATGCATTGAAGTTGTAGAGGAGCAGGAAGGGGGGGGGGGGATGTTGTTGTAGAGAGTTGCAAAAAGACATAATTTTGAATATTGGGCCTATTAAAACAATATATGCACTCTAGCCATAAGAAGTTTACCGTTTCTTCCATTTGAATTTCCAATGATGCAATACATTTTATTAGTATGTAAAGGATTTAATGATGCCAGTAAATTCCAAGCATGGAATGGAAAGAAAGTACAAATGTGGATGAATATAGGCAGATCCAAGGACATTGTGTTTGACTAAGATATGGGTGTGGAGTTTCTCATGGCTTTTTGGTAGTTATTTCACAAGAACTGTCGGAAAGGTTCTTCATTTCAAAATCATTTTTTAGAGCAAATTGCACTGGCACCCCAAAATGGAGGCCTTAAAGCATTGACACCCCACTTTATGTTTAAAAAGCACAGAGACCCCAAAATTGAATTTTTATTGGATATATTTGTCAAATTTATTACTGAAAACAGTTAAATTACTGTTTATCACTGGTTATATCCCTATAATAAATAGTGCCTGAAAGGTTTTCAGTAATAAATTTGAAAAATCTATCCAATGAAAGTTCAATTTTGGGGTCTTTGTGTTTCTTAAACATAAAGTGGGGTGTCAGTGCTTGAAGGCCTCCATTTTGGGGTGTCAGTGCAATTTGCTATTTTTTTAATACTTAATTTATGCTTGAAGAGTAAACTCAAATCTTGAATGAGGACTTAACGATGATGCTCTTGATAACTGGGTCATGTAGATAGAATACACTTCATGCATTGCGTGGCTAGTAGATTGCCTTGGGCAAAGCCATAAAGGGAAGAAATTACTCTGGATTGAGAATAAATCAAAATGAGGCAGATCAGATTTTATAAAACTGAGTATGGAAGGAAGCAAGAGCAAGGCTTAGTATTGGCAAATTCCAGTGAAGGCCCCAGAATATAGGGTTGTCTTGTTTAGTGGGTTAGAAATTTTGTGCGGTGATGCTAGTTGGCAAGAGTAACCTCTCCAGTTTTGTTTTTTATTGGGGAAAATTGCAGTGTTCTGTCAGTCGGACCAACCAATTCCTAAAAAAGGAACAGAAAAAAATCCATTAGATTACTCCACCATGGTACTGTCTGTTCTAATCTTTCTAAGATGTTGATGTAATGGAAGATGAGCAAAATTTACTTCAAGTCATTATTTTATCTTTTGAGCAGCAAAACAGATTCACTATCTCTCACTTCTGTGCAATTAAACTCGAAAATCCAACTCTGGATATAAAATAACCAGTTCATTGCCACTGCTCTTCTTTTAAATGAATCGGATTAATGTTATTTTAGCTTGTAAAATTCTACATCTGCACAAAGCACTTACACTGGCTGCTTGAAAGACTATGATGGGGTCCAAAGCAACCAACTATACTAGTATAAATCCTAGACACAAATGAGATTAAGGAAAGAGATACAAAGAGTCAAAACAATGTTGTTCCACTTCAAATACAGAATTAATCTCGCATTTTGGAAACAAATCTTAAGTTACATATACTATTCCTCAGTTGATAACTAGTGTCATGTATTTTATGGGCCTCAGCTAATGGAACTCAATTTGCAAATGGTTCTGAGTTTAGCTCACTAAAATTCTTCCCTTGTTTAAATTCTCCATCGGCCATTTACACTAGAAACTAAACAGAAATTTTCATGCAACAACAATCACAAATAGTCACTCAGGATCTTCAAACTTATGGACCCAACCAAGAAAAGTACGAAGTCATGTGATACTGAGAAGGGGAAAAAGCCAAGGACGCCTGTTTAGTTTCTCTTGTCTCACTTGTTCTTCAACATTGTAAATGTTCATTGTTCCCCTTGGGAAACTTTGATGCATATCAGGCACTTGGATCAGTCCCCATTCATCGCCTGTTAAATCTTCTCTTGTATCCATCCTTCTATACTCCCTTGTTCTTGTCCTTCTCATATGACTAGATTCAGTAGAGGAAAAAGAAAAACTTAGTCTTGAATCTGAAGTCAGAGGCGTCTCAACTTTCTTCTTTTGGCTATAACCTGTGAAGCCTAATGTCAGATCGATATCCCTCTCATCGTCTATCTCTAACATTCTGTCTCCACCTTCCTCTACAATATACTCTTCTGCTGGTCGTTCCAGGTCAAGTTTCCATGGTCTCTGTAGCTTCTTTTTTTATTTATATGCACTACGAGCCTGATTGAAGCTAGTCTCATCAAGATACCATCTCTTTGTACCACAACCATTTGTCACATTGCTCTTCATGCTGTTCGTTAACTTATTCAGAAGTGGATACAAACGATGAAGTTCATTAATCTGTAGATGAAAGTCGTTATGTTCAGTTTTTGTTCAAAATGAATTGGTTTGAGTCGTCTGAACCATTTGAGTTAGGCAGAAAAACTGGAGCTCTTCACTTAAGTTGTTATAAATTACATGTGTTGATATGGTGTGGTCAGGATTTAAGATTTCATGATTCCTTTCCATTCAGCCGTTTGCTGCTTGAAGCAGCAGTGTCACCTAGGCACTACTCCCAAGCAAAATCCCTCTCCGAGATGCTCCTCCACCTCCAAGAGGGACTATTGCCGACTTGGCCTCGAGGAAGCTACAATTTGGGAAGCAAGTGCTTTCCATGAAACATCCCAAGCTGAATATGTCTCCAACCATGGCAACCACGATTAGGTGTACTTAATACAACGACCATATGGTATGGGTGCGTGACCTGGACCTAGTTCCATTTAAAATACAAACCTTCGGATATATTTGACCAACTCAAAATTCTCATAAATACGTTAACAAAATAAAAAGAAATTAAATAACCGGCTTCATCTAAAATAAACTAATGTTTGATGGGCACTGATGCGTCCAAAATCTGCTCAGCCCTTGGATCTCCACGTGATGTCCTGCAAAACGAAAGCGTCAGATGTGGCCCGACCGCTGGGGTCGGGAGTCTACCTCCGAAGGCTAAGTCAGTTGATGAACTTAATCACAAACGGCTCTGCTAGAAGCACAGAGCTAATGAATGAAGAAATGGGAAAGGTGATCTAGATAGCAGGACGCTGATAGTTTGGATCTATCAGTATGTATCTGAACCTGAGTCTCAGATAGTATTCTTTTTGATCGATTGATCCGTCCCTCACCTTGTATGGTAGTGAGGTTTATATAGAGTGTACCTTCGAATCTCCTTTGTTGGATGCACTCGAGCCTTCTTCGGGTAGTCGTTGGATCTTATCAATAAGATCCGTTGAGCGATAGACTTCTACTAGTTTGGGCTAGTAGAGGACTCCTGAGATAACCGTTAGGTTATGCGATAGTTATCCCTTTGATGATGATTATCCGCAGCCGTCGGTTTGAGTCTGTTTGTCATCGGGGTGATTACCCTAATCCATAAGTAAGATTAGGGCACACTTGCGAGAGAAAAATCTTTCTTCTTCAGCAAGCCATCTTCCGGCTCCGGTTCGCTCGGGAGCGATTCGGTTTTCTCCGTCTCGACCGGGGTCGAGGGTCGGACCAGGTATGAACCCGGTCAGATCATAAAATCTCCATATCACGAGCCCCCCGGACCAAGCGTTCGGTCGATCCCGAGGGCTTGGTTTTTAACTGGGTTCGTCGTCAGGTGATGATCTCTGCATGCTTCATTAAATGTCATATCACATTTAATGCGGTGGTCACTTTTCCTCGAGCGTTGTGAGTGTAAGGCCACGTATCTTCGTTGCGGTTGATTGATCGTCGTGGCTCACGTCATCCAAGCGACGGTTTCCGAACGCCTATTTCGGATTCGTGAGTTCAAACTTTCAAAACGTCTTTGAATCTTGATCGTTGATTTTGAATCAATCTCGATCGTTCGGATTCCCGAACACTCGTGCGGGAGTTTTAAAAGCGGTTCATTGTCTTCGTAGGTTTCATTCTTCCTGTCGGAATTTGAACCTTTGTTGTCTGCTTCGCGCCTTCCCGCTCTCAAGCTTCCGTCTCACTGAATCGAGTAAGTTTCTTGGTCCTTTCTTTTTGTAGTTTCTTTAACGAGTAATGGCGGACGATAGGGCTTCTTTAGTACCCCATGTTGGTGATAGCAGTGATGCTTTTGCTTCTCCTGCTCCCGAACAGTTGGATAGTGATAACAAAACCCTAACCGTCCTCTGGGGGAGTTCGCTGAAGTTTCTCAAAAGGTTTTGAAAGAAAAACCGAAACTTCTCCTGTCCTTCTCGAGTCCGGATCTTCCAAGATTGTCGAGTCTTCTAGGCAGCCTCAAACCTCCGGGTCCAATGGTGGGCCCGGCTCTGTTCCTTCCATTTATAATGGAGAAACCCTTCTTTCAGCTGTCCAAGATTTTGACCTTCTTTCCTCATATCAGGTTAGGGCTCCCCACCCCGATGAGAGGGTTGATTCATCCCTTTCGGGTGAATTTTCTCTCGTACATAGATGCACTGGAAAGCGGGGTTCGCTTTCCCTTTTTAATCCTTTATTCTCCGCGAGTTTTGAATCACTAGAACATTTGTCCCGGAATGCTCCTCCCCAATAGCTGGCGTCTCATCGTCGGCTTCTTGGGTTTGTGTTTTGAGCTTGGCATTACGCCATCTCTTTCTCTTTTTGTACATTTTCATGTTCTTTCTATCTCCCATCCTCCCGGATGGGTCTTTCTTTCCAAACGCAATAAGGCTGAACTTGATTGGAGAGGGCAGCATCCTTGTCAAAGGAACTTGCCCTTCTAATCACAAAAGATGGCGCGAACGATACTTTTTCTGTCGAACGCCTCCATCAGATCTTAACTTCCCGACCACCGGAGGAGGTTTACTTCTTCGTCCGAAAGTAACCGGGGCCTTCCCTTATCCAAAGAAGACGAGGCGGCCATCGGGAAGATCAAATCCATTCCGTGGTATCAAGAGATACATGGATATGAAATGGAGTATAACTCCATCCTTCAAGATCTTGGGGCTTGGCTCATTGTGAGCTTCTAACCATCATCCTTTGATTTGACTGAAGTGATATGTCTTGAATTCGATTCTTGTCCTTCTTCTTTGCGGTGCCTCCCGGAACGAACCCCGAAAGCCTGCGGGTGAAGGCCGCTAGGGCCGTTGTGACAGCCGAGCAACGATCGCCCGGGGTCTTGACTGCAGATCAAGAGGCTTCTCTTTCCTCTCACGACCCCTCTTACGGGGGTATCGGGGAATATCAGGCCCGTAGCCGATGCTTCGGGTAAAGGGAAGAAACCAATGGTGGAGAGGGCTAACGTCTCCTCCTCCGAACCAAGAGGAGGCATGACACAATTGATGCTCCCTCCAACAAAAAATCCAAAGCTTCGACGGATGGTGAGGAAGTCTTCATCCCCCATTGGACCCCGAAGATGACCGACGAGGTCACTCGGGATCCTGAGAAAGCTGCAGAGTGGAGCTCCCTCGGTCTTGCTCCTTCGATCGCCATGAGTTTGAAGCCCTGGATGACACCTCCCTTGTTAGTCAATCTACAAGGTACCGGTCTTCTTGCTTACTTATGTTTTCATAATTTCTTATGACTTCTTCGATATCTTCCGTCTTCCCGGGAATGTCGTGTTGAGCTTTTATCAACACATGGAAGCATTGAGCCGGGTTGGTCGCACCAGCTCCTTGCTGCAAAATTGTGAAGAGAAATTGGCCAAGGCCAATTCCGAAATAGACCAGCTGATTGCAGCTCTTTGTGGTGGAGCTGCAGAAAAAGCATGAGGAAGAAGTGATCTCCCTCAAGGAAGCTCTTGAAGCTTCGAAAATTCGTGTCTCTCGCTGCCGAGCGCGAGGCCGGGAAGCAAAAGGCAGCTGCCACGTTGTTTGGTGACAGCCTTGAAATCAAAAGTAGGGAGCTCGAAGAACATCCGAAGTTGGCAATCCCTACCAAGCCCGAGCATATAAAGCCGGACCTTCGGAAGGAGTGCATTCGGAAATACACGAACAGCGTACCTTTCTCCGAATTGCTAGGTTTCTACAACATTCGGGCTTATCGCATGGGGCGGAACGACATTTGGGAGCAGATCCTTGGAACAATCCCACGACTTCGACACTTGCTCCTTTCCGTGAGGTATGCCACCCGAGAGGTCTTCGGGAAAGTTGGTATAGATCTTCCAGGCCTCGGGCTCAGGGAGAAGATGATCCTTTTCCAGCTGACCCTCAATATGAGCATATCTGAATGACGAGCCGGCACTTCCAGAGGAGAAATCACAAGCCGAGTCTCAAGTTGTTGCTGTAGAGGATTCAGCCGATGCCACTCTTGAGGAAGGCTCTTCTCATGGTCCTAAGAAAAGTCCTCCCGACCAGGGTCCCTCAGGCAACAATGAAGAAAAGGCTCAGGGAGTTGTTCTTTTGTAAAGATGTACCCTCAATTTAATGAATAGACATTTCTTTATTCATGTTGGCCTCAAAATTTCCCCGTCTCCTGCCGAAGTATTGCCTTGAATATCAAAGTATTAATGATAAAACTTATCACTTAACTTTTCATTCCTCGCCGAATAATGATCTTATAGAAATATTGTGAAGATGCGTTTCGGGAAGATGCGTTAATCTTCTCCACTACTTCATTTATTGCAAAGTCCGCACGTTTCCCTTTTGCGAAGTTCAAACGTTTTCCTGCTTTTGTGTACCATTCACTGTTTCCAATGAATCGGAAATACATCCATTATTTTAATGGCATTGGGATGATTGGAGGTTTCTCTGCATCAGGTGCTTCCACATGTTTCCATGTGGAATCCCTTCGACCGTTGATCTTGCTTTTTGCGGATTTTTTAGCGTCGTTTCGATCTGGGTCGTCGGTTGTCCTTAGCCTTCAACCGTCGTCTTATACCTTAGGCTATTTAAAGCCTTCGTGGGTACTCTCCATCTATCCCGACTTCGCAAGATAGATTTGCTAAAGTGCCAAAGCAACCTTTCGTCCTTCGGCACCTTCCGTATTCCTCATACTCCAACGACAGACTCTATCCATTTCCGAACAAGTGAGTTTTTTGATTTCTCATCTCTTTCCCCTCTTCCCCCCGAAGTAAACCGCACAGTAGTTATAATTGGGGTTTAGTTTGTTGGTCTGTCAGAAGCTTTAGAAAACTAGGGTTTCCCCATTGTTGCTTGTCGTTTATTTCAGTATCGATACGGCTGGTTTTTTTGTTGTTTTGCATAGTGGCTCCCAAGATCAACCCGAACTTTATCAGAGCAAAATCTTGCAAGAAAAGGGTTGCGTTGGTGGTGGTTGGGGCCGGTGTGGTGGTTTCAGCTAGTGAATCCTCCAAGCGTAAGGCGACTGCTGGCGGTGAATCTTCAAGTCGATTCCCGCAGCCTTCGTTGATGCCGTCCCTACGCCTCCTTTGCCCGAAGTGATCGCTCGTCTTTCCCGGGAAGATCTTGATCACTCCGTTGCCGATGGTGCTGCGAGGCACTCCTGCTGGTGAGCTTGTTGGTGCACCCCCGAAGAAGACTCTTCGGGCATCCGAGGCAACTATGTTGGCGTCGATGAAGGTGTGGTCCCAGCGGTGCTGCTCCTATTTCTAACTCCAGTCCTTGTTTGGCATCCTCCTCCTCTCCTTCTGAGTTGGAGGATTTTGCCACCAAGAAGCGCCGTCGGGTGACAAGTGATGAAGCTCAGCCTTTGCTTGATGTAGTTCATCCTTCTCATCCTTCGCTTGAATTAGTGTCAAACAAGTTTGACGGAGCGTTGGAATGGTGTACTGCTGCTCAAATGACTTCGACGAGCGCGCAGTTCTTTCCAAACTTCCGGATGAAGTCTTTACGAAGTCACTTGGTGATGTAAGTCTTTCTTCATTATCCTCTCGATTTTGAAAAATTACTTTTCTCGCTCCTCGCTAACTCGAAAGTTGTTTGCGGGAGTCTTCTTTGTAACTTCCACAAGCAAGTGGAAGCAGTTACTAGACTCAGTAGGTTGAGCAATGAAGTTTCTAGGCTTCGGGAAATCTCTGAAGCTAAAGATGTTGAGATTGCTCGCCTTCGGAATCTAGCTTGGGAGGTGGCAGGAGAAAAGAATTCGATGATTGGTCGTCTTCGGTCGGACTTGGATGATGCCGGGGAGAAGATCCGGCGATTGGAGCGGACAGTTGGAAAGTCGGGAGCTAAAGGATCCGAAACATTACCCGAAAGGCAAGTTGTCGTTCCTTTGCCCGAATCCCTTCCAACTGATGTTCGCAGAGCCTGCGTCTTCAAGTATTTACACAAGTAAGCCTTTTGTTGATATGCTGAATGCTTATAACTTGCGGGCGTACCGGGATGGTGTGAACGAAGTATGGGAATCAATATTAAGGAAAGATCCTCATTTTGATACGACTCCCTACAGTCTGTTTGCCATCCTGAAGTATTTACCGACACGGGTATTCCTCCTCCCGACTGGACCAAGGATAAGATTGATCCTCCACCTTCCGATCCAGATATTATGCAATATCTGGAAGATTCTCCTATTTATTCTCCGCTGGAAGAAGTCAATTATGACGAGCTTGTACCGAATGCGAGTTTGGTCGAGGACCATTCTTCTCCTGGACAAGCTGGACAAAGAGTATGAAATTGCGGAGGATTTTCTGAATATCGAAATATTTTTGTAATCCTCATTTCTTCTCTTCTTTTCCTTGACTCCCCACCAATGGTTGACTCATATGTTTGTTCTAGCAAAGTCGCGTCGATCTTGTATAACTTGTTAACGATCACTGTAATGACTTTCTTCTTTGATCAAAGATTGTATCCAGCTCTTGTAATTATTTTGATATCGGCCTCTTTGGATCTTACTGAAGAAATAAGAAATTACTTTATCTTTGAACTTTGCTAGCCACTTGAATCGCCGTTGCATTAGGTCTTAGTTAGTCCGAAACAATGCCTTTACTTAAGGATTTCCGGAGAAATACAATAAGTCTGAGAAGGAACTCACTCGGGTTTTAAACCGATGCCTTATACTTAAGGATTTCCGGAGAAATACAATAAGTCTGAGAAGGAACTCACTCTGGTTTTAAACCGATGCCTTATACTTAAGGATAATTCAAAAATTCAATAAGTCTCGAAGGAACTCACTCGGGTATCAAACCGACGCCTTGCAAAAGGAACTCACTCGGATTTTCATCCGATGCCCCGACTTAAGAAAGTTCGAAAAATTTTCCATAAGCGTTGAAGTGTTGAAGGACCCACACAAATTTTCATCCGATGCCTTATAGTTGGATCTTGTTCTTGAATGTGGTGTATGATGCCCCCAATCAAAAGATAGTTTGTTGAAAGCCAAAAATTGCATTGATTGAGTTGAAAATGATTACATCACGAAAAAAAAAAAAAAAATCTCCAAGAAAAAAATTTTTTGGGGGTTGGGGTTCTTCCCACGGCCCCCCTTTTTTTTGGTTTTTTTTTTTTTTTTTTTTCTTTTTAAAAAAAAAAAAAAAAAAAAAAAAAAAAAAGACCTTATTTTTTTTTAAAAAAAAAAAAATTTTTTTTTTTTTTTTTTAAAAAAAAAAAAATGTGTTCATCGATTCCCCCACACTTAGATTAAGCTTGTCCTCAAGCAAAAATTAAAGAAAAATACAAATGCAGGTAAGAAACTACTGCAACAAAATAAATTCTAACTCACTTTCGTAGGAATCACGGTTACACTTAGCATGTGCAACAGGCCTTTAAACCAATAGGTTACCCCTAGAGGACGAGTTTTGTCTCGTGGATGTTTGCAGTGAATGTACATCCAAAATTCCAATTTTAGCTCAAAATAAAACATTGCAAATTCCAACTCTAACAATTGGTAAGTACTCATATAGGATCAATAGCTATGACAATTTTTCTCACAATTGATTTAAGATCCCCCACACTTGAACTTTATTACCCCATATTGATTCTTGAGACTTAGCATATATCTCAATCAAGGACTCACCTTATATCTTTCAAGTACACCTCTCCTTTAAGCAAAACCACTCATAAAGTAAGGGGACCAAGGACTAAGGTTTTGAAGTATTTTTGACCAAACAATTTTACCAAGGCATTGATGACACTTGTATTTATTTTTTTTTTTTTTTTTTTTTTTTTTTTTTTTTTTTCTTTCTTTTGAGTAGTGAACTCTACATTACTCCACTACGGTTGGCTTGAATGACATGGTGGAGCAGACACCAGAAACCCAAGTTACTTTGTAGCTTTGCTTTGCATATGCCCACATAGACAGTGATGCGAGAATTCTTTTCAATAATCTCCTTCCTAAGAGTTTCGATCAAGTCACCTCGATTCCTGAGTCGGAGTGCCCTGTCTAGTTCCAAGGAATTCAACTTTTACTTTCTACTCTTTTTTTTTTTTTTTCTTCTTTTGTCATGCCATACACAAAATTGATCTCAACTTCTAGCCAAAGAAACAAGGACCCACAAAACTCATAGATGGTTCAACGCCTTAAGTTAAGGGCCTTTTATTTTTCTAAGGAAAGTCTCATCTCAACATATATACAAGTTACCTTCCTCTCAACAGGGTTTTTATGTGTTCATGATGGGTGCCAAAATCACTCTCATTTCACACATCATAGCAATTGAAAGAATATGTATAATAACCAAAAGTCAAAGTTAAAATCTACAACGCAGCTATTCCCCCACACACTTAAGTAATGCAATGTCCTCAATGCATGTATGCTAAACAAAGAAGACAAATGAGGGGTATACCTTTCAGTCAATATGTGCTTATCATGGGAAGCTTTAGTCTTATCTTCAATATCAATGTATGATGGGGAAGGCACTCCAAATAAGAAAAACCGTGAATCGAAAAATCATCTCTAAAGATCTCAAGAAAAACATTCACAATGTTAAAAAAAATTCTCATCATACGTTGAGGTTCTCTAGAAGGTTTTGCATCTTTCATAAGATGAATATGATATTGTTCAATGGAAGAGCTTAGACCTTTGATATGAGTGACAAACCAACCCAATGCTTCTCTATTATCATTCAACAGTGTGATCAACTCTTCTGCTTTGTCAGAAGTTAAATCAGAGACAACAATAACAGGAAGATGATTATCTTGTCTCAGGAAAGCATACTTTAAATTAGAAGGCAACTCTTTCAATTCTATCTTGGGGGGTTCAATTATTGAGGGCTTGGGAATGGAGATGGAGATGGATAGAGGATTAATAGGCTCCAAAGGTGTGTGAAAATTTAAAACTTCGGAAAAGAAAGTTTCATTATCATCATCCAACATATCCATACATTCTTGAAATTTAGAATCAAAATCAATCTCAAAGTTGGTAATCACATCATTAGGAAAATCAAAAGATTCCTCAAGCATATTGATCTCTTCTTCTATTTGTGGTTGTTTCCCTATCCTGAACATATTAAACTCTACAGTTTGATTTCCAAAAGATAATCGTAAGAGGCCATTTCGACAATTGATTAATGCATTACTAGTAGCCAAAAATGGTCTTCCTAAAATTATTGGGATTTCATCCTTGATTGAAAAAGGTTTAGTATCTAGCACAATGAAATCAACTGGAAAAATAAATTCTCCCACTTTCAGTAAAACATCTTCAACCATCCCTTTAGGAATCTTAATTGACCTATCTGCCAACTGAAGAGTAGTTCTAGTTGCTTTCAATTCTCCCAATCCTAGTTGCTTATAAACATGGTAAGGCAAAAGATTCACACTTGCACCAAGATCAAGTAAAGCATGTTCAATGTGTGTATTGCCTATGACACAAGCTATGGTGGGGCTCCCTGGATCCTTATATTTGGCTACTAAAGGTTGAGTAATGATGGAACTAATGTTACCTGCCAAGAACGCCTTTTTGGGAATGCTAGTGATTCTTTTATGAGTGCATAAATCTTTCAACACTTTTGCATAGGCGGGGATCTGAGATATGACATCCAAAAGAGGGATATTCACTTCTACCTTTTTGAAGACATCAAAAATTTTCTCCATAGTTGCAGTCTTCTTCTTATTAACTAGACGACTAGGATAAGGGGCCTTAGGAACATAAAGACTCTCATTTGAAATTTGCTCTTTTCTCATAGTTTCTGATAGTGGTTCTCCAAACTTAGGTACTGCTAAAGCAACTGGCTCATCCTCAACTTCTATGGGTTTCTTAGACAAACCCTCATTAGGAGATACTTGAACATTCTCCTCATCACAGTGGTCACTAATCTCGCTCTTTTCATTAATATGTGACTCACCTGTTAAATACCCTTTCCCACTTCTCAATGCAGACACAGAATTAATTGAAGCTAAAGAAGAATGGGAGGATTCAACTTGGTTGACTTGATTTTGTGGTCTTTGTTGAATCTGAATCCTAGGATTTAACTCAGGTTGGCTAGGCATTTTACCTTTTTCTCTCTCAGATAAAGCACTTGCAAGAGTGGAAATTTGTTTTTCCATATTATGCATAGAAGTCATGAAGGTGCTGGAAAGTACTTCCATATTCTTCTCTAAGGAAGAGAGACGAGAAAACTCTGGATTGTTACCTCTGTTGAAACCAGGTGATGATTGATTTTGTGCAATGTGAGGCATATGAGGCACAATAGGTGGACTGATAGGTCTAGCTAAATTGGCATTCTGGAAATTTGGGGCTTGAGGGAGCTGGACATTTGGATAATGAGAAAATTGGGCATTTTGCTTTTGAGGGGCACCAAATTGATTTTGTGTGGAATAATTGTTTAATCCATTTTGGTTTTGCCCTTGAGACCATGAAAAGTTAGGATGATTCTTCCACCCAGGATTGTACGTGTTACTGTATGGGTTTGGAAACATCGCGTTGACATTCTCATGTTGGCCTCCAGAATAGCTAGGACATTCCTCAATTACATGTGTAGGAGACTGACACCATGCACACATAGCAATAGATTTGTCAATAAAATGTGCTTGACTTGGTGGTGCAGCTTTAACTACCAAAGTCTCTAACTTTTTCAAAATGTTATCTATTTGTACTTCCTTATGGACTTGGCTATCAACAAAATATCCCCTACTAGTCCTTTCAGACACTTGGGTTGACTCCCATTCTCTAGTTCTATCTGCTAGGTCTAAAAGAAAATTCCAAGCTTCGGAATCATCAGTGAATGATGTAAATCCTGTGGGGCACATTGATTCCAAAAGTTGCTTTGTTTGGTAATCGATACCCTCATAAATTATTTGGCATAAATGCCACAATTCTATACCATGGTGAGGGCATTCTTGGAGAAGGCTTTGAAACCTCTCCATTACCTTAGCAAAGGACTCACTGGGTTTCTGACGAAATTGAAGAATATCATTTCTTATTTTATTCGTCTTAGAGAAAGGAAAGTATTTTTTTAAGAATAGGACAGTAAATTGTTCCCATGTGATAATGCTATCCCTAGGTAAGCTATAAAGCCACTTTTTAGCTTGGTCCTTTAATGCAAAGGTAATAAACCGTAGTCTTACAGCATCATCAGTGAGATGTTGTACCTTCATAAGGACACAAACCTCCTCAAACTCCCTAAGGAACAAATATGCATCTTGATCAGGTAGCCCATGAAATTGGGGTAACATAGATAGATAATAAGATTTGAGCTCAAAATTATTACCCCTCATTTCAGGTAAACGTATACATGAAGGTTGTGCAGATCGGGTTGGATAAAATCTATCCCTAAGACTCTTAGGTGGAGGTGGTGGAGGTAGACCTTCCATGGTCAAGTTAGACACTCGTACAATTCTATTTGTAGAATCACGAGTCCAGACACACATGCACTAACCACTTAATGCAATTAATGACTCTTATGAAAGAAAATAAATAAAGTAACTAAAGAATAAAAGAAAAGAAAATAACAAAAATGAAGGGAAAGTAGTGAATTTCCCACCACAAAGATTGAAACAATGATTCCAAAGCTGTAAGGTTGCCGTATAGCTGAGCGCTTATAGGTTTGACAGCAAGGGAATCCGTATAGTCTTCGGAGCCACCTACAATCGAATCCTGGGGATTCTGCAGTAGAGTGGGGACTACTATACGTTTTTGTTTCTACTCAAGTTAAGAGTAATATCTTTGAATTTTATTTTTTTATTTTTAAATCACTTCGATTTACCTAAGAATTAGAAAAACAAAGTGGACTAATACCTCCCCGGCAACGGCGCCAAAAACTTGTTTGTGAATTTTAAAAGTAACCGCAAGCGCACGGTATCGTGTAGCTAACGGGTCGATCTCAGGGAGATATGCCACTTAGAATTTGAACTTCTTAATAGTAATGCGAGAGTGGAATGATTCAATTTTTTTTGTTAACTAATTAACTAAACTAAACGATCCTAATCTATATATCTAATGCAATCGAATTGAAACGAACAATAAATTAAACACAATCAATGCATAAATAAAAGACAGGAAAATGCAGATGCAACACCACCCGTCACCAGAAGCAGAGGCACGACTGTAGGCTTGCTCCGGTTATGTGGTCCGAGATTATGAATGAATAGGCAGAAAGTAAATAACAGAAAGTAAATAACAGAAAGTAAATAACAAAGCAATAAACAAAGCAATAAAAGGAAAAGGAAATAACTAAAATGCAGATGCAACACCACCCGTCACCGATGAAGAGGCACGATCGTAGGCTTGCTCCGGTTATGTGGTCCGAGATTATGAATGAATAGGCAGAACAATAAATAATGATAATGCTGAAAGTAAATCCTAAATTAAGAATATAGAGGGGTAGATAGAAGCGGGAATGGAGGGAGGAGAGAAGATTAATAAAGAAGGTTACTTACTTGCGAATTGAACAAACGATTCGAATCTCAACCAACCCTAACAACCAGATCTAGATCTAGAATGATCTAAATCTGCAATTGCTAGACCCAGAGAAAAACGAATCTAAAAAAATTGAATCTTGAACTTGAAGCTTGAACTTGAATTGCATTACATAAAAAGATTAAACCTAAACATTGAATCTAGAAATTTAAATCTCACTAATGCAAGCAAAGAAAACTAGAGAAAACATAAATAAACTGAAGAGAGAAGAAAGAATGCTTCTACTAAGCTCTAAGACACGTTCTCCTTTGATGGAGTAGGCTCTCCTTTTATAGAGTTTACATTAGATATGAAGCACGGCTGAATTTGAATAAAACTCAGGGTTTCTATCTGACTCATCCAATTAGGGTTTTGACGTACTAATCGCGCCGACTTAGAAAGATCAGATGCATAATCCCACCGTTGGATTTGAGGTTTAAGTAGTCGTGAAGCTCTCCTCCAAAAATCAGCACGATCGGACATCAGATGACCATTCGATGAAGGGTTTGATCGAAACTGGACAGAGGCATTCAAAAACGGGATTTTTGCTTCATCCTTATCTGAATATAATTATTTTTCCTCTTTTTCTTTCTTTAATCAAATCCCAAATAGAAAATAAGATATTGAGGTATGCAAGGACTCTTTTCCATCTGGACTCTCTCAATAATATCTCTGTAGATTTGATTTAAAATCTCAGCCGTAGATCAAATTTGCCTTCTTTATCTCTTCAATATTTCGGAGTTGGCCCGTAATCACACATCTCTAGCCCATCATGTTCCAGATCAGGCCCATTTTCGCATTTGAGAATGTGAATGGACTTCTTGACGTGTAAAATAGCATGATTCAAGCCCAAAACTCCAAATATTTGCTTAAATCTTGAAAAGTCCTAAAATCTGCAAAAACAACATAAAACCCAAGGTAACTCCATTCTAAGTGTATAAAATGCATGCTTTTTGCCCAAAGATTCCAAAAAAAAATGTGCACACCATCAACCTCCCCCCAAACCCACAACTCTTTCGGGGGTTTTTTTCTTCTCTTTCCTCGTGTGCGCCCAGCGGGGGCCGGTTTCACAACCATATAGGGTCCTTCCCAGGAAGGGTCCAACTTTCTTTGGTGACGCGGGTCGGAAGCTAGGGTGTTTCTCAACACCAAATCTCCGGCTAAGTACCGACGATTCTCACTCGAGTATTATAATGAGACGCTATCCTTCTTTGATAATGTTGAGTTCGTGCTATTGCCTTTGCCCGAACTTCGTCCAACAAATCAAGACTATCAAGCAATCCTTGTTCATTTGCTTTTTCCTCGAACTCACGATCCCGTAACGTCCCCGCCATTATCTCCACAGGTGCCAATGCTTCGGATCCATATGCCAACCTGAATGGAGTTTCTCCTGTAGGTGTTCGAACCGTAGTTCTATAAGCCCACAATACATTATGTAGTTCTTCGACCCAAGAAGCTTTGTAAGCTTCGAGTCTTCTCTTTATTCCTTCCAGTAGCGTTCGGTTAGTAACCTCCACCTGGCCATTGCTTTGGGGGTATGCCACTGAGGACATACGATGCTCGATCATATATGTTCCACTGTAATTGCTCAAATTGTGGACGATCGAACCGAGTACCATGGTCGATGACAATTATCTTTGGAATCCCAAAGCGATATATGATTGATTCAAGCACAAATTTCTCCACTTTTTTCTCAGTAATTGTCGCCGGTGCACCGGCTTCTACCCATTTTGTGAAGTAATCAATTGCTACTATCGGATATTCCCGTCCGCCCGATGCCTTGGTGAATTTGCCCATGATATCAATTCCCCACATTGCAAAGGGAATGGGATTTAGAATTGAAGTCATAATTTCCGCCGGGCGCTTCGACACTGTAGCATGGATTTGATAGTTACTACATCGACGAACGTAGTCCATAGCAGCCTCTTGGATCTTAGGCCAATATAACCCAAGTCTTAGAATTTTGTGGGCCAGGGCTCTGCCACCCATGTGAGCGCCACAAATTCCTTCATGAACCTCAGCCAAAGCTGATTTTACTCCTTCGGGGCCTATACATCTCATAAGGGGTCCAAGCATAAGATCTTTTGTATAGTCTCCCATTCGAATGACAAATCTAGCTGATCGAATCTTGATCAACCTTGCCTCTATTGGATCCTCGGGTAACTTGTCATCTCTTAGATATTCGATTATTGGATCCATCCAAAGCAACGTTCGCTTCAATATAAGAAATTTCTTTCTCATGATAACTTGGAAAAGTTACCTCTTCAATGTAGACCGAAGGGTCTAGATTCTTTTCCTTGGCATTGGCTAGTCGGGATAGCTCATCTCGCCACTGAATTTTCATTCCTCGAAATCGAGATATCTTCAAATTCCGAAATTGGTTCGAAATGCCTGCACTATCTCCCGATATTTTTGCAAGCGTGGTTCTTTAATGCCATACTCCCCCCTGGACTTGGTTGACTATAAGCCGAGAGTCACTATAAATAGTAACATCTGCAATAGCTAATGCCTTTGACAACCGAAGTTCTGCTATCGTGGCCTCATATTCCGCGTCGTTATTACTTGCATCAAATGCGAATCTCAAAGCATATCGAATAATAAATCCTGCTGGACTTTTTAATAGAATTCCAAGTACCGCCTCCATCTTTATTACTCGAACCATCCACATATACCTCCCAAGTGGTTGGTATAATGGGATCCTCAATGGTGGGTTCCACCGGTGCGGTAGTTTCTACTACAAAGTCGGCTAATGCCCGAGCCTTGATTGCAGTTCGGGCTTAAAACTCACTTGGAACTCACTTACCTCAACCGACCAGGATACCATCCTTCCGGACAAATCAGGTTTGTTAAGAACTTTACTAAGAGGAAAAGTTGTAAATACCTCAATTGGATGAGCCTGAAAATATGGACTTAGCTTCCTGGCGGCCATCATGAGAGCCAAAGCCCGCTTCTCAATCTGCGAATATCTCGTCTCCGCATCTAGCAACACGTGGCTTACATAGTAAATCGCCATTGTTTCTTATCTTTCTCCCGAACAAGTACCGCACCGACCGCCGAAAGGGATGTCGCTAGATATAGCTGTAATATTTCCCCTTCTTCTCGGTCCGGACAGGATCGGTGGTTGTCCAAGTACTTCTTTTAATTCCTCGAAAGCTTTCCGGCACTCTTCAGTCCACTTTGCTTCCTTACTGCCCTTCAGGTCTTTAAGTGCCTTGAAGAAAGGCAAACATTTTTCTCCGGACTTGGAGATAAATCGATTTAAGGCAAGAACTCTCCCTGTCAAACATTGTACATCCCGAACGGTTTTGGGAGCCTCCATATCAATCGAGCTTGTATTTTGGCAGGATTTGCCTCAATTCCCCTCGTGGTACCATGAAACCCAAGAATTTGCCCGAGGAGACTCCAAAGGCACATTTTTCGGGGTTCAACTTCATTTGATGTTTCCTCGCATCGAGAAAACCCTCAGTCAAATCTGCAATGTGATTTGCTTTTGTAAAGCTTTTCACCAAGCATGTCGTCAACATATGCTTCAACATTCTTTCCTATCAGCTCTTTGAGAATCTTGTTGACAACCCTCTAATATGTTGCTCCTGCATTCTTCAGGCCAAAAGGCATGACCTTGTAATAATAGCTTTCATGATCAGTCATGAAAGCCGTATACTTCTCATCCTCCTTATTCATAAGGATCCGATTATACCCGAGTAGGCATCCATGAAACTTAAAGTTTCATATCCCGCATAGCATCTATCAAGAGGTCAATCCGAGGCAACGGGTAGCAATCTTTTGGGCAAGCTTTGTTTAGATCCGTGTAGTCTGTACACATCCTCCACTTCCCATTCGCCTTTTTCACCATCACCATGTTGGCCAACCAAGTTGGGCACTCGATTGGTTCTATGAAACCAGAATTCTTAAGTTTTTCAACTTCGTTCCGAACGGCTTCATACTTTTCAATAGAGAAATTTCTTCTTTTTCGTATCACCTGGTTTCGCCTTGGGGTCTATCCGAGTTTGTGCTCTGCAATGGCCCGATCGATCCCGGCATGTCCTCAGCAGACCATGCGAATACATCCTTATTCCGTTGAAGAAATAACTTCAACTCATCTTTAAACTCTTCCAACTGCTCAGACCCGACATAAGTAATCTTTTTCTCATCCTCGGTACACAGCTGGATTTGCTCCAGCTTTCTCCACCGGTTCGGGCCTTTGCATCTCTCGTCTCTTCCCGATCATCTCGAACTTCTATGGGGAGGGCAGTAACCTTCCTCGGACCCTCCTTCTCTTTTAAATAGGTAACATAACACCGCCGAGAGATCTTCCGGGTCGAGGAGACTTGACCGATTCCCATATCGTCGGGAATTTTATCTTCGGGTGCTTTGTCGAAACAATAGCACCTATCTTGGATAAAGATGGTCGCCCGAGAATCATATTATAGGCTGGTAGTTCTCGAACCACCAAAAAATTGACTCGGACAGTTGTTTCTTTAGGAAAACTTCCAATGGAAAGATCCAACTGAACCGATCCTTCCGCTACTGCAGATGACCCCGCAAAGCCATATAGGTGTGTAGATGAAGGTTTCATCAAGTCCCGATCCACCTTCAATTTTTGATACACTTCGTAAGAAATTAGGTCAGCTGCACTCCCGTATCAATCAATACTCTATGCACTTCCCGCCGTGCAATCTCTACCTTGATGACTATAGCATCATCATGAGGTAAACAAACATCTCTTTCGTCTTCTTCGCTAAAGGTGATAGAATCTTCACCATTCAGCTTCTTCCGCTTCTACGCCTCTCCGGCTCCAACAAATTTGGATTTGGTTTTTAAACTCCGGAATGATTCGGGCTCTGGACCCCCGAAGATGGTAAGAATCGGTGACCGAGTAGCAGCTTCAATCACCTCCTTGCCTTTTTTAGACTTCGGGGCCTCCCTCGATCGTTCTGAACTAACCGAACGATTCCTTTTAGGGGCAGCCGCACGTGGCCCACGTGGCTCCTCCCTTCTCCCGCTAACAAACCGGACAGATGTCCCCGAGATATCAATCTCTCAATATCCGCCTTCGATGACGACGATCATTAGTGTAATGACCATAGTCCTTGTGGAATCGGCAATACTTTTCCCGATCCCGCCGCTCTCCGGGTTTCAAAAGAATTTTAGGCGGCCACTTCAAAATATTTTTTCTTTTGAGGATATTCAAAATATCGGCCCGAGGAGCATTCAATGGAGTGTACTCACTTCTACCGGGGGATCTTTGGGGCCAAGGTTGGGATCTTCCAACCCGATCGTGAACATTCTTCTTTGGCTTCTCGCTTCGCTCAGAGCCTTTTGTTCCTTATTGGAGACTTTATTATCTCCTTGGCGCGCATCTAGAATCTCCATGACTTCAGCCCGCTTCTCGGCATCTCTCGTACCAACTCAAAGCATAAGTCGTGGGTATATCCCGTAGTAATAACTCCAGGAGTTTCCGATTTGTGAGTCCCGTGAATAGAGCGGTTCGCCACTGTTCATCCAAGTTTTCTATCTCCATCGTCACTTTGTTGAATCTTTTCAGAAACTCTCCGATCGATTCGTTCTTTCCTTGTTTGACAAGAAACAAGGTTTCTTCCGTTTTCTTGACCCGTATCCCACTCGGAATCGCCCTATGAATTGGCGCACCAATTCGTCAAAGTTTACGATCCTTCCCGAGGGGAGGTTAGAAAACCACTTTTGTGCCGCTCCGATTAGAGATGAACCGAAAACCCCGCATAAAATTTCATCGAATTACCTCGAAATTGCCATGGTCTCGTTGGTAATAGCCGATGTGAGCCGTTGGATCTCCGAAGCCATCGAATGTTGAGAAGGTAGGCAAACGGAAGTTATGGGGAAACCGATATCCCGCAATTGGCTCAAGCAAAAGGAGTCTTCCGAATGACCGAGTAAATATCCTCGATTATTCTTCCCTTAGCCAATTGCCCTAACTTCTCTTTGATGTTGGCCAATTCTTGACCAACTGGGTCGGGTGATCTTCAGCAATACGATCACGACCTCGATTAACACGATCATCACGTGCTACTCGATCATCACGAACAGCCCGTCCTTCACGAACGTTTCTCTCGTCACGAACTGCTCAATCATCACGAACGGTTCTTCCGACGTTGGGTGAGTGAGTTCTTACCCCTGTATCCAACCTTGTATTTGAATCAGTTGTACTCTCTTGCGGTCTGTCGAACCGATCGCCTCGCTTTGGTTGATCATCAATCCTCCGAAGTCCTCGGTCTCCTTCACGAAAATTCTGATCAACATTCCGGTCTTCAGCCATTCTTTGGTCATGTGGTATTTGATCACGTGGCAATGCACGTCTCCCTGAATCGTGTTGATCAGGTTCTTGTGGTAAAACCACTCGTCTGGTGAGCACGCGGAGTGCTTGGCTCACCTCCAAGAGTTGAATCTTTACCTGATCCAATTGATCTTGGATTGTATCAGGAGGAAGATGACGTCCTCCCTGGCCATTATCCACCTCGATAGGATTTTGGCTTTCCTAGGGAATATCTGGATTATTCACCCCAGGTATCTGAACACCGAAATTGCGTTGTGCAGCGGCTGCCGATCTAGTCACCATGGCTTTTTCAAGTCGTTCCCACAGACGGCGCCAAATGATGCGTCCAAAATCTGCTCAGCCCTTGGATCTCCACGTGATGTCCTGCAAAACGAAAGCGTCAGATGTGGCCCGACCGCTGGGGTCGGGAGTCCACCTCCGAAGGCTAAGTCGGTTGATGAACTTAATCACAAACGGCTCGCTAGAAGCACGAGACCTAATGAATGAAGAAACGGGAAACGTGATCTAGATAGGTGACGCCGATAGTTTGGATCTATCAGTATGTATCTGAACCTGAGTTTCAGATAGTATTCTTTTTGATCGATTGATCCGTCCCTCACCTTGTATGGTAGTGAGGTTTATATAGAGTGTACCTTCGAATCTCCTTCGTTGGATGCACTCGAGCCTTCTTCGGGTAGTCGTTGGATCTTATCAATAAGATCCGTTGAGCGATAGACTTCTACTAGTTTGGGCTAGTAGAGGACTCCTGAGATAACCGTTAGGTTATGCGATAGTTATCCCTTTGATGATGATTATCCGCAGCCGTCAGTTTGAGTCTGCTGTCATTAGGGTGATTACCCTAATCCATAAGTAAGATTAGGGCACGCTTGCAGCAGAATAATCTTTCTTCTTCAGCAAGCCATCTTCCGGCTCCGGTTCGCTCGGGAGCGATTCGGTTTTCTCCGTCTCGACCGGGGTCGAGGGTCGGACCAGGTATGAACCCGGTCAGATCATAAAATCTTCATATCAGGCACAATGTAAGTAGTTGACCTATTAGTTCAGATTAAACTGAACTATTATTATTGTTGTTCAATTATGGCTTGATGAATCAATTAAAATCCTCTGCTGCCACAGCAGTGCATCACTACAAGACGACACATGGATTTTAAAAAAAAAAAAAAAAACCAGTTTCTGAGACTGTTTAGCCTATACCAGCCCATTAAACAACTTTCCTCTGAGTCCCTTTTCTCCGTCGTTTCTTCCTCCATCACTGGCTTTCTCTTCTTCATTGATGTTCCTCTCGTTTGAGAACCCAGTAACCAAACGAAGGCACAGGTAACGAGTGGAAGTACAGAATTACTGGGTCCTGAGTAATCATGCTTGACAGAGTAGGTTTCTTCTAATCCCTTAACAAGATGGGCAAGCAATACAAATCAACGAAAAACTAAAATGAAAAGACAATCCCCAGCCTGAGTTTTAGTTCACTCCGTAGATATCAATAGCATTCCATTAATTAAAGAAAACCAACTCAACTGATCTGAACATTATTCTAATATATAAACAATCAAATTCTATCATCCAAGTTCCGATTGAAAAAAATTTAAAGAATGACAGAAATTGAGAATTTTGTCTCCCTTGCGGTTGGGGATTGCAAGAAGGGACGACTCATGCTCAAGAAATATCCGGCGAAGAATCTCTAACAGTTCAGGGAGCTGGAAACTCGTCGTGCAATTTAAAGTAACGGAAGAAGAAAGCTTGAGTCTGTTTTCAGTGGGAGAGAATTCTTTGCCCCACCGACAGCCAAAAAAAAGAAAAAGAAAAAGAGAGAATTTGGAATTCTCATTTTTTTAATCTAATTTTCAAAAATCAGTATTAGAACTCGTTTTGGATAAAAATACAAAAATCATTCGTAAGTAAAATTGAGTTTTTTAATAAAAAAATATATTTGGCATTACCAATTTGCAAAATAACAAAAAAATTCTTAAGTTTTAAGACTTGTATTGGAAAAAAATGTATATAAATCTTCTCCTACTATTAATGGTCGGACTACGTTGACGGACAAACCATGGTTCAGCCTAGTGATCTGGACCAACCCGGATGATAAAGCGTATGAACCAAGCAACAAACTGTGCAGTGTTTTGCTCATAGTCAACTCTTATAATGTTTGGGACAAGGTTCCTAGTTGAGTAAAGGAGTCCTATTTTGTAGAGTCCTGGTCGAACTCTACTGCAAGAATTCGGGTCAGACTCTACAATCATCATACAGGTAAATGCCTAAAATCTATATAAACCTAACAGATGGCCAGGAGGAGGTAAGGATTCTAGAGTTATCTTCCCTAGCATTGAGAGCCATCTCGAGTTTTCTTCTTCTTACACTCTACTTCTTGCTAACTTGATTGTCGGAGGCGTTACTCGTTTTGCAGGTTTACTTGTTCGTACGATTGAGCAGGGTTTTTGCAGCAACAATTGGCGTCATCTTTGGGAAACTGATCAAAAAGCCATCATGCATGCTAGATTAGGAAGGTTCATTGGAGATCTAACTTCTGAAAGGTGTACTTGTGAGTTGAATTGTCAAATGTTAATTATGACTAGAGATGTCGGACATTCTCACCTAGGAGGAACTAAGGAAGCTCTCAGTTTCATCCAAGTGAAAGTTGTTGCTGCTACTACTGGTTGCTACTCTACTTTGATAGAGACGTTATATAATCACAACAAGACAATTGGCAATGAGGGTTCACTTTGGGTTAGGTCAAGTGAGATGGTTAACTCAGTAGGTGTCACATCCACTCAGCCGGTACCATATCTGGCATACTCGAGTGTATGATCTATAGCCCCAAAGATCAGTATCGAGGAAATCAACCTCCCACATTTACAATAATATAATCAAGAACAAGACTAAAATCAACGTTAACTATACTAACTGAGAGATCAAGATAAGATTCAAAAGAATATACAATATAATCAGAGTGCGGAAATATGATACCAATAGAATAAATCAAATGTAGAGTGTAGCAGAAAAATCACTCTACAACAAAGAAAGCGAAAAGTAGATCGAAACTAAAAAGAAAGATTACAACTGATTCTCAAAATAGAAAGAAAATAAAAGAAGTAATCAAAATCTAAACTAATGCTTCTTCAAGCCTATAGAGAACACTTCTAAAAGTAAATGTCTCTATATCCAAATAATGATGTACTAGCACATGGGTGTGACTAATCCTGATATGCTCCTCCATCACCATGATAGTCTTCGTCGTCTTAATCATCGTAGCCAGCACCTTGGGTGTAGTATGAGTCATCCTGGGCAAACTCATATGTTGGTCCGTCATAATCATCAACACTTGCAGATAGATCTAACAAAGATGTTTGCAGAAATGAGTGAGTTCAAAAGAACTCAGCAAAACAGTTCATTCTATAATAACACAATAGAGCATGATAGCAAAACATAAAGGATGCAACATGATATGAAACAAACATGCAAGTATGATTCTAACTTTATGTATGCTGATCTCTATTGGCAGACATGCTTTAAGTCATAGCACCATACTCCTCTAGGTAGGTCTCAAATCACTCTCCCTCAACCATCTCGGTATCTTGGGTTCTTCGGTTGTAATTGGGTCCTGCATCCCTCTCGGACATTCCATGGCTGGGGTTTAGGTCATGATCTCTCACATCACCATTGGTCTGAGTATTGACACATGTCAAGATTAAACTTACCCCAATGTAAGTCTTCTACTTAGTTATATCAAGTCAGAGTTAGATACTTCCATTCCTCGCCTCTTGCGATCCTTTCCAGTATCCTTCTCATTAGAGTTAGCGTATCGTATGGCTACAACAAACTCGGCTACGGACTCATCAACCCCATTGGTCATCCACAAATAGTAAAAGGGAAGCTCTTATATCCTCTAACGGGTTTGTTACCGGTCTTGAGCACCCACAAACCCCCATTGCTGCCATGGGTTATTTAGTTTCAATATCCTTCCAAATTGGGTCTAATATAATAGGGTAAACTTAGCTAAACATTGCTAGACAAGCCCTAGGTATGTCAACCAATAATTAAGGAAATAGTCAAACGACATCATCGGAAAGCGTCCCATACCACTTCCACTGATGTCCAAAAACATAAATGTCAAAAGGACATTCCCCATTCCCCAATT
Source organism: Hakea prostrata (assembly GCF_041222555.1). Lineage (NCBI taxonomy): Eukaryota > Viridiplantae > Streptophyta > Magnoliopsida > Proteales > Proteaceae > Hakea > Hakea prostrata. The sequence goes on from NC_142603.1 coordinate 24,685,270, forward strand.
GTACTTAAGCAATCACATTCGCAAATCAGTCATTCACCAACACAACTGATAAACCAATACACAAGGAAATAATCAATCATCCATGGTCAAATTAATAATTGAATTATATGAACAAGTCCTATTGTAGTTACAGTACTTACAGCAGCAATATGATTATAAGAAAATATAAGAACAGTAGCATGATCATGCAATCTGAATTAAATACAAGTAAACATGCATTTTCGGTTTTTAGGGAATCAACCATCCTTACCTTAAATAACTTCGAAGAATTCCGGAGAAAGAATGAGGATAGGTCCAATGTTAGCAAATAAACCCTAAACAAGCATAGTTCAATCATTAAGAACAAATCCTCGAAGATCGGAAGTCAAACGGATCAAGACAGACCAATAATTCAGCTATTGTCAGCTTGGGTAGGTTGGCTAGGTCGCTTGGGCAATTGACCTAAGGTACTGTACGGATAGAAACCTGAATTTTTTATCCGAAACTCAACTTCTGTGATTCAAAACACTCTGAATTTTAAGGAAAAATCTAGAATAGTAGTCTAAAACTATCTAGCATATATTATGCATCAACAATGATCAAAAGAATAGATTTCTAAATTAATCAAAAACTAGGTTTTCAGCGAAAACAATCCGTGAATTCTATGGAAAGGCTAGAGAGAATGAGAATTCACTCTAGAAGAATAATAATAGTAGATCATAGTTAGAAACTAACATAGGAATGAATCTAACGTGCTTTAGAAATAAAAACAATAGAATGATCACACATCCATGAAGATTTCGCAAGATCTCTTCTTAAAATCAAGTTGTGTAGATCATAGAAGCATTGGAGTGAATGATGATTCATTCACAACTACAAAGATTGAAGAAGAGGTCTTTGCAATGATACACAACCATCTTCATAATCATAGAGATGAGAAGAAATCAATAGAAGAGTAGATCAATTGAATAGTATGAGTAATTACTAACCTTAACGAAGAGGATTCACCAAAGAACTTGAGAATTCGCAAAGTATCTTCCACAACTCAAAAGAGATGGCTTGAGAGAGGCTTCCCTCGTTCTCTAGAGGCTTTAGAAACAAGTGTGGCTGAAAACCACGTAGTCCCATTAAATATAGCATCAAAATTCTAAAAATCAGAAGTTCACAACTAAGCCCCTGTCACTGTGGGTCGATTGGCCCAGTCAACCCAAGCAATTGACTCAGGCTAACAGCAAGCCCAGATCAGGGAATTGAAGCTCCAACCTCAAGCTTTTCAATGGGGCTTCCCCCAACTCAACGAGCAACTCACCTAGCATTAAGGGACCCTTCAAACCATATCCAACTAGGCCTCAAGTCCAATCAACCAAGCTTTTCTTCTTCAAGGTGCAGTTTGTTCTCCAACTCTTACAAGGTTTCCAAGTATGGGACTCCATCATCAATCTCCATGGGTTCTGGGTCAAACACCATGTTTCTATTGAGATGGCCCAAAATTGCCTTTTTCCTTCACTTTGGGTCTTCGAACCTACAAAAAAAAAAAGATTTTTGGGTTAGGGTTAAGGCTGGATTTCACAGTGGAGACTATTGTTGCTTGTATCTCAAGATATTACGCAAATGTATGTATTGCAATCAAGTAATAAATGATAAGTAAAGTATCGATCCCACAGAGAATTATATTCCTAACTTTCAATGTAAAAGTAAAACTGATTTAAACAAGATTAACAAGATTGATTTGTGATTGACTGACTAAATAACCAAATGATTGGTAATTAAACTAAAGAACTAAAATGGAGATTGAGCAATAGAAGGAACTTAGTGAGGGAAAAAAGTGTTGGGAATCAAGTTTCCCTTCCCTTGAATTTTATAATGCAAATACTAAAGTAATACTACAGCCAAAATATATCAAGAACCTGGAATGAAATGGCATAATGGTATTTTCCAATACACATACGTTTAGCATCCGAATTCAACATCTGCATATTCCTATGAAGAATTGAAATATGAATGCAATTTAAACACAATCCTAATCATGGTAATGTGAGGTAATTGGGTATTCCTACCCAGCCTACTAATTAGCACAAAATAATTAAAGATTATGCTAACTCACACAATTCAGCAAGCATCTAGACTGCATTAACTTTCCAGTTAACTAAATCATCACAGTCGTTCATGAAAGATTAATCAAGAACCGAAATTAATCAATATATATCATGCTGAATTCATTGACAATAAGTTGTATTGCAGTAAAACTAAAGAACACATGATAGTTACATCTTAAAATTCAGGTTTAGGTACTACTATCATCCCAACACAACACAAGTTTAGCCCATAACTGAAATCAAATACACAGCCGTAGTTATAGTTATCATTAAGCTAGAAGATAAGAAGATAAAGTTATAAAAATAAAAAGAAACTAAAGCTTCAGTGCTTCCACAAGAGCTCCAGCCTTCTTCTCCAGCAGATCATCTTCTCTAGCAGCTCTCCTTGCTTCCGCACGAGTCAGCTCTGGTTCTCTTCCTCTCAATCATGTATTCTATTCTCCTTTCTTGCCTCCTCCTTAGCCTCCTCTCTCTTTCTTCCATAATATGCACTCATCATTAGGGTAGAACCACTGGCCCTAGGATTAGAACATTCCTCCTCAGATCAAGGGCTGAGAACAATCATGCATTTACAAGAGTAATGTCCTCTAAAGTTAGCCCCTTCTGGTCATTTCCACTTGAATTGGATCTGAGAATATTCTGCTCCATACTGCTACAGCAAACTTTACAGCAAAGTTAGAGGACAAATTCTTCTTCTATTATGAATCTTCACCTACATTTTTCAAGAGAAAGAGGATTAATCAAATTCATCCATTAATCTGAAGAGAAATTCATGTAAGAGTGACAATAATGACCTATACAAGATGCAACATGTTAAGACTCAATAAGACAACATCTAATGAATACTAACACTAAAACAAAGATAAAATACTCCTAAATCAAGCCATCTCAAGTATAAAGTTACCAATCTTAACTCTATTTCATAGAGTTATCAACTATTAAAGTGAACCATCATTGCTAATTGTCTCATTGAGATAATATAGCATCTCTATCAAAGTAGCGTAGTAGTTGCGGCAACCTTCACTTGGATGAGACAGAGAGCTTTCTCAATCCCTTCTAGGTGACAATGTCAGACATCTCTGGGCATCATTATCATTTGACAATTCAACTCACAATATACCTTTTAGAAATTAGATTATCCAGTTTTATACAAGGGTGGGTTACTTGCAATAGACCAAAAAAACAAAAAAAAAAGGTGGTGGAAAAGTTGATAGGAGTAGCTACAAGTCTTGGAGAGATTTGGAAATGCCACCCACTTATTTGCTCAACCACTTTTTGCGATTGGTGCTTTGCATTGAATGGAACTACAAAATTCAGAATATGTCTCATCAAATACTAGAACATATGGATTCTGTTGAGGTAATTGTATTACAAATTATACAAAACACAATAATGAAATTGCAATACAATTGAAAGATGAAGATCCTTAGCCAATCCGGAGAGCTTGCTGTTGTAATTGAACGAACCACTGACGAATGAGGTTGAGTCACACCTTGAGTGAGGTCTTTAAGGTAATTAAAGAATCATTAAGAAGTAGTCCTAAAAGAATAGACATCAAACGGATTGAAACGGACGAAGAAATCCCTTGCTGTCATGATGGGAAGACTGGCTGGGTCGATTGGTCCAGTCAACCCAGTGAACAGTACGCATCCAAAAACTAATTTTTTATCCGAAACCTATTTTACAAGATTCAAAACGCTACGAAACTCGGAGGGAATCTCTAAAATAGTAATCTAAGACTAACTAGCATAGATTAGACATCAAACAACAATAAAAACCAATACTTACTAATTTAGAATCATATTTATATCATAGTTTTCAATGAAAACAAGTTATGAACTCAAGAGAAGAACTAGAGATGATGAGATCTCATTCTAGTAGATCAACCTAGTAAATCATGGATATGAATAATCATGAAGATACATCTATAATGCTAAAGAAATCATAACAAGAGTATGATCATAGTTTCATGAAGAAAACATAAGAATCATGGTTAAGATTGAATATGAAGATCATAGCATAAAAGAATGAATGGAGATTGCAGAAAAGATGTTTGCAAAGATGCAACATCTTCTTCATAATCTCAGTACAAAGAATGGATCATAGTAAGAGTAGATCAATACCATAAAAGAGCAATTACTAACCTCTGATTGAAGAACAAGAGATGAAACTTGAGAATTGCAAGAGTTGATCTTCTTCCACACTAATGGAGGCTTTGAGAGGAGTTCCCTTCGTTCTCTAGGTGTTTTGGAAGCAAGGGAAACTAAAAATACGAAGACCTATATAAATATAGCAACATAAACCTAAATAGAGGATCTTGCACAGATTCTATCTCTATGGGTCAATTGGCCCAGTCGACCCAGGCTGTCAGCAAAGCCTGAAACAGGGAATTGAGGGCCTAACTCTTATCGAAATCAAATGGGCTTCACAACATAAACTATAAATCACCTAGCATGGAGGAATGCCTTCAAATCATTTCCAACCAAGCTCTAATAGATTCAATGATAGCATGATACTAATAGACCTTGCAACTGAGAAATTTAGTCTCATCAATTTTTCAATACCACGAAGGTCATGTCATAATATTCTACTGAAGATGAAAGGTGACGTGTCTTACTTGTTCAATCCCATCCATCCAATAGCTGGATTTTTGGGTTCTAATTGATTCTAAGAAGCATGGATGAAGTTACTTATTCAGCATCAATTTTGGTCAAGTTTCATTCTGTAATTACGTGTTTTCCCCACTTCTAGTGATGGAAAATCCTAGACCTACAATACTGTTTATCATCTATATATGGTGGGATTCAAATTTCTTTTCTATGAAATGAAATGTGGGGAGTTTAAAGAAGTGTTCAAAAAGCCAACGCAAAGCTGTTTTAGTGGTTGCAACCAACACCTCTTAGTGAAGAGGTCGTAGGTTCGACTCTTGCTGAGGCATATTAATATTCCCATGCCCCGACTTAATAAAGTCCCTTTGAGGAAGTAGACTAATTGCTAGTCAATTGCTCATCAATTGCTAGAGTTTCAAATCTCTAGTCAACAGGAATATGATGAATTTACCCTTTGTTTTTGCGTTGCATAGTCTTCTATTATACCCTAATTGATCATCTGTCAAATTTATATTTTGCAGTTTGACAGCTGGATTATTTAGGTATTGAATTGTAATTATAAAGTTATCAAATTACAAAGCTATTGGCTTACAATTAGAAATTTATATTATATGAAGTATAATCTAGATTTCTTGATAATCTTTGAATCGATATATTTCTTGAATCATAATAGTTATAGAATAAAATAGATAATGGCTGGACTATGGTGCAACAGTGAAGTTAATCCATTATGATCTTGTAGTTCATGGGTTAAAATAGAAAATCTAGAAAGCTCACAATTGAGAAACTAGCATACATCCTTTCATTTGATTTGGTTTAAATAAAGGAATTAACATATGTAGGTAGGTTAAAACTAATGGATAAAGAATCTTGAGATTATCATTGTAATTTCTTTTTCATTCATCTTGCAATCACGATTAAACTCATCTATGAGTCTGAAAAGGTAGACTTAGAAAGTAAAGACATGGTAATCTGTATTGATCTGGTGGATAGATTAACTTCTGATGAAGGCAAGTGAAGTTGTTGTTTTGTTTGATCTTTGAAGATTTCTTGATTCAGTAAAAGGCCTATGAATTCATCAAGAGGAAGAGGGTCAAGACGAGATGTAATTGAGGTGGCAAAGGATTCATATTCATGGCCTAGGCCACGAAGCATTGTGAGGATAATACCTGCATCAGAAACTGAGTGAGTAGCGGTGGCAAAATGATCAACAATAGATTTATTCTTCTGAACATATTCGGCCATAGAAGAGTGGCCTTTGCAAATTTGAAAAAGTTGGTATTTCAATTGCATTATGTGGGCTTGAGATTGGGAGGCATAGGTCCGTTCAAGGGAATTCCAAGCAGCGTGAGAAGTGGTGAGACTAACGATTTGAGAAAGAGCACTTTCAGAAAGGGAGGAGATGATCCAAGATAAGATCATCTGGTCTTGCTTGCGCCATTGAGAATATGTAGGGTTAGGAATGGAGGTTGATGTTGGTGATGTGGTGGAGGGATTAGGTATGGTTTGAGGAGGAGCTGGATTGGTTCCATAAGTAGAGGAAGAAATTGCAATTTCCAGAGGAGATAGTTGCTTCGATCAAGTTTTACAGGTAAGAGAGAAACGATGTTGGTAGGTGAAATCAGAGAAGAAGCCATGGTAGTGGTGGAGCTGGTCTTGAGGATCGTGTAGATGGCGGGCAGAAGCTGAAAAACTAATACCAAGTTAGAAATTCGTTTGAGAGAATTCTTTCACACACAGATTAGTGAGTGGGAGATGTATATTAATATTATATGAATTACAATTCAAATATTTGAATTCGAGTTTGAACTACAACTTGTTTACAATCAAACTCTACAACTTGTTGATACTCTTAACCATAACTCCAAATTCTTCTTGATCGGGAGATAAGATCAATCGAGGATAGAGCTAGTTACAGTGGATTTGAATTTTTGAATTTGAATTTAGAAACTTATCCTTTACAAAGTACATGGGAAAAAGAACAAGAAACCTTGCAAGGGATAAAAAGAAGAAGAAAATAGCAAGTGAGCTTCCCACGCGCTGCTTCTCCCAATGATGCTCCTCCTTTGGTAATTGTGGGTATTGATCGGCAGTTATGATGAAAGGTGTCATGAATAACTATGAGGAATGAGGGCTGGGCATAAACCGTGGCATGGTTTTGAAAATAAAAAAATAAAAATATGGACATTATAGTCCTACCATATCTGAGGGTATTATGGTCATTAAAATTCTATTAACGGTCCTAGATAAGGGTGTTAGAGTTGGAGGGTGTGTTTGCAAGGTTTTGATTTTGGAGGGGGTGCGCCTCTTTCCCATGGAAACGGAGGGGGCTTAGGTAAAAATCTTTTTCCACCTAAACTTACTACAAGAATAAGCATAGTTGCAAATTCAGGCTGAATTTCAATCCACAATTGTTGTCCTTGTTAAATGCTTCGTTACCTTAATCCAATGTTAGTTTCTTCTTCTAATATACTTCTATATAAAACCATGAACAATGCCACCCTTCTCCAAATTTCTTCCTCCACTATTCATTTTCCTCGTTATCTGGTTGCATTACCCATTTCCTTCCATTATCTTAGCTCATGCGTTGTAGGAAGCTAAAGATCAAGAAATTAGAAAAAGCAGTTGCTCACAAAGTATTATTCACGAAATAGAAGAATATGACCTTCAAGAAAGCTATAGTAATGTTCTCCCTCGCCGGTGTCTTGACCACCTTTTCTAGTAGTGGAGCCTAAGTGCATGCAACTAAATAAAACAATAATTGTAATTATTTTATAGTAGTGATTTTTTCCCCGGAAATGTTTATGTTTTGTATAGCCTTAATGATCTACTGCTCTGATTTCTGAATCAGTTTTATCATATAAAAGGATCGTAAGTCATTATTCACAGACAAACACACTTAGGAATTTGAAATAAAATTTTCTATCTTTTTACTAGAGATCTTACTCTGTGCACGAGAATTTAGGAAGGGCGAGGTAATTACTCACACCAAACCATGGGTTTTGATCTCACTGTCTTCCCCTGACCAGCCAATCTTGCCTTGTATAAAATGTTTGCCTCACAAACCCATATATTTTCAGTGTTTTTTTCTTTTATTATTGTTTTCCATTGATACACTGTGGACCTGTGGTATTTCTTGAGCTCCATGATGCATTTGAAGTATGAAGACGAACTTTTCAAATATTTCCATTATCTTCATACTTTTAAGGCATTATGGAGCTCAAGATATACTGCAGCGTATCAATAAAAAACCATTAAAAATAAAAGAACTGAAAGTATCAATTATGTGTTTGTTGTAAATATGTTTAAAACTTTATATAAATATTTTATTTATTTTAATTGTGTCTTTTATCCATGGTTTTATTTAGTCCCACATCGGGTTGATAGGATCTGATTATATGGTTTATATATAGTAAGAGCCCAGGTATTATTAATTTGCCTGAACCCTATAGTGATCCTGCCATGATTATATATACTTATATGACTGGGGCCGTAGTTGCTGAAGAGAGTTGAGCTGAAAGGTACCCTTTCACCCACAGCCTTTGGGGCTCTATATAAACTCAATTTCGTGCTCATTCTTGACACACAGAATTCCTCTTCCTCTTTCTCTCTCTCTCTCTCTCTCTCTCTCCTTGTTATTTTGTTAAGCAGTGAACATAACCTGATTATACCTTGAGTAAACCTTTCTGGGGTGCAACCTTAAAGGTTTGGGCTGACTGATCTTGGGGTGAAGACACTTTTAGAACCTGTATTGCACAATTCGAGGTGTCTAAATACCTTAAAGAAAGTACTTCATGTACGTTTCAGCTCTAAAGGAGTATTGTGACTACAACAATAGTTCTGGTGTGCGTGCAGATCCCTCAATCGTGTGAGGCAAACCCACAAATACTTTATACAAGGCAAGACCAGCTGGCTAGGGGAAGAAAGTGAGATCAAAACGAATGGTTTTGATGTGAGTAATTACCTGGCTGACCTTAAATTCTCTGCAAACAGAGAAAAAAAAAATTGGAATTAATGACCGTCACTAGTATAAAAATAGAAAATTTATTTCAAATTCCTGTGTGTATACCCCTCTTTTTATTTTTTGGACAACAAAATTTTATTTTTTTTTTTTTTTTTCTCCTCCCTCTCCCGGACAAAAAAAAAAAATAAAAACATTTAAAAAAAAAATTAAAAGAGGGGAGAAAAACAAAAAAAAGGCAACAAGAAAAACAAGAAATAAGGGAGGAGAAAAAAAAAAAAAAAAATAGGGGAAAAAGAAAAAAAAAAAAAAAAAAAAAAAAATGTTTAAATAAATGAAATTAACTACCTATATATGGGTGGGGGGGGGGAGGGGGCGAAGGGGGGGGAGAAGGAAGGGGGGGAGAGAAAAAAAAAAAAAAAAACAAGACAGGGCTGAGTGAAAAAAGTAAATAGTTGCTGTGGGGGGGTGGAGGGAGGGATGCACGGAACCGGCCGGGAGGGGGGGGTGGGGGGGGGGGGGGGGGGGGGAGAACAAAGAAAAAAAGTTAGAGAAATCAACCTCCCACATTCACAACAATATAATCAAGAACAAGACTAAATCAATATTAACAATATTATTCAAATGAATCAAGGTAAAGTAACGAGATATTCATCAGAGTGCGGAAAAGATACCAATAGATATATAAATCAAAAGTAGAGTGAGGCGAAATCTCACTCCACGAGTACAGCGGAATGTAGTTCGAAAATCAAATGAGATTACAACCGATTCTAAAGACAAGAAAGAAAGATATAATCTAAATTAGAGTCTTTTCTACATTATAAAGGATGTGCTCATAGACATAGACTTCATTGATGATGCTCAAACGCTCCCACTCCACAGTAGGGCTAATCCTGGTAACAAGAGAGACCACTCGAGGGATCCTCACAGTAATCTTCGTAGTCGCCAGCACTTTGTGTATGGTACGCTTCTTCATCTTGCGCTTCCTCATATTGCGTTTTATAGCCATCAAATCCTGTAGAATAGTCTAACAAAAGATATTGTACAAAAAGGAATGAGTTTCAAATAAACTCAGCAAGGCAAGTTATTCCATAATAGCATAAATAACATAGTATCACAAACAAAGCATAAGATGATATGATATGAGGCAACAATGTATGTATGAGTCTAACTCTATGTATGCTGGTCTCTATAGGCAGACATGCTTTAAGTCAAAGCACCATACTTCTTTGGGTAGGTCTCATCACACAACGCCGGTTGGTAGTGGGTCCTTCATCCATCTTGGACAATCCATGGTTAGGGGTTAAGTCACCTCTCTCTCACATCACCGTTTGGTCTAAGTATTGGCGCATGTCAAGGTAAAGCCTAGCCCAATGCAAGTCTTCTACTTAGTCATATCAACTCAGATCCAGATACGTCCATTCCTCCCCTCTCGGGATCCTTTCCGGTATCCTTCACACTAGAGTCAGCGTATCCGACTCTATCAAATACGGACTCATCAACCCTATAGGTAATCCACATATAGTAAACGGGAAGCTCTCATGTCCTCTCACGGGTTGGTTACCGGTCTTGAACGCCCATGAGCCCAAGTCTATCCATATGCAACTCTACCCACAAATGGTCCCCACAATGTGATTCATGTCCCCTCACGGATATAACTCACCGGTCTTGAGCACCCATGAATCCCCATTGCTACCACGGGTCGTTCGGTCTGAATACCCTTCCGATTCGGGTCTGATATAACAGGGGCATAACCTAGCCAAACACTGCTAGACAAGTCCTAGGTATGAAAACCATTAATCCGGGAAAGTGTCAAAGGGCAACATTGGAAATATCCCATACTACTCCCAATGAGGTCCAAGGACAGAAATGTCAAAAGGACATTCCCCAATCCCAAATCATACCTAAGCAATCACAATCATAATTCAGTCATATCATCCACGACAAATTTCATATCATATGAAAGAGTATAATAAAACAAGATTAAATAAATAAGGAAACAAACATGAGTAAGTATTCATACATAATCAAGTACATAAAGTAAATAAAGAAATAAGATCCTAATGTACTTGCAGCATTCATATCATAATAGAAACTAACATAACAGTAGCAAATCTAAGTAGTTCCCAAATTAGAAACTAAATCTATGCAAATCTATGTTAATATGGTAACAACTTTCTTTACCTTAAATAGATCCGAAAATATTCCGGACGAGCAAGAGGATGAATCCAAAGTTAGCAAATAATCCCTAAAATAGCATCACACAATCATTAGGAAGTAGTCCTAAAAGAATAAACATGATTCGAATCAAATCGAACGAAGAAAACAGATTCTGCTGTTGCGGGTTGATTGGCTGGGTAGCATTGGCCAGTCGACCCATGCAGTTTGCCCAAGAGTAAATCCAAAAGTAAAAAGGGAATCTTGGTCCGAAACCTATGCTACACAAACCGGAATGCGACGAAACTTGGAGGGATTGTCTAACACAGTAGTCTAAGCCTAGAAAGCATAATTTATACATCAAACCACCATTAAAACATTACTTCCTAATTTAGAACCATAGTTTCTATTTTGGTAAAAATCATAGTTTTCATTGGAAACATGCTATGAATGAAAGAGATGAACTAGAGATGATTAGATCTCATTCTAGTACAAGAACACAGTAGATCAGAGGTATGAATAATCATAGAGAAGCATCTATAATGCTAGAATGAATCAAAATAGGAAATATTATCATAGTTTAAGAAGAAATCATAAGAATCATGTTAAGAATGAATGAGATGATCATAGTACAAGAGAATGAAAAGAGATTGTAAAGATATGACTACAAGGTTGCAGCATTTTCATCATAATCTCAGTTCAGAGATGAGAGTGATCATAGAAAGAATAAATCATTAACATAAAAGATAGATTACTAACCTTTAATTGAAGAACAAGAGAGAGAGTTTGCAAGATTGCAAGATTAGGTCTTCTTCTTCACTCTTGGAGGCTTGGAGATGGTTTCCCTTCGTTCTCTAGGTGTTATGGAGGCTAGGGATACTAAAATCACTAAGTCATGGGGTATATATAGCAAGATTCTCAAAACAGAAGATTCTGTTCGAGTTCAGCAACATTGGGTCGATTGGCTGGGTAGCATTGAGCACTCGACCCAAGCACTCGACCCAGCCGACAAAGAAAGCCAAAAATAGGGATTTGAGGGTCTTCCACTACTCGGAATCAAACGAAACTTTAAACACATATTCTATAACATACCTAGCATGGAAAAATGGATTTAAATCATATCCCACCAAGCTCTAAGGTCATCAACTACTCTTCTCTTCATCAAGGTGCAGTCTCTTCTCTATATCCAACACTGACTTCGAGTATGGGGCATTATCTTCAGTCTCCATAGGTTCGGAGTCGAACACTATATCATCTACCAATATGGCCCATAGTTGACTTTCACTTCTACTCCGGGTCTTCGGACCTACAATCAAAGAGTATCCGGGTTAAGGTTAGGGCCGGGTTTCACATTCCCCCTCCTTAAAAGAAATTTCGTCCTCGAAATTGAAAGTATACCTGAACTTCCAAAAAGATGAGGAAACTTCTCCTTCATATCTTCTTCCTTTTCCCAAGAGGCTTCTTCAGGGGTATGGTTCTTCCACTAAATCTTCACCAAAGGGATGGTTCGATTCCTTAACTGCTTGTCCTTTCTATCCAAGATTTTAACCGGTTCCTCCTTATATGATAAATCAGCACAAAGTCCTTCAGGTTCTTGTTGTAGTATGTGATCTGGGTTCTCAACATACTTCCGAAGCATTGAAACATGAAATACATTATGAGTCTCAACGAGTGACGGAGGTAAAGCCAAACGATAAGCAACTGATCCAATTCTTTCAAGAATCTCATAAGGTCCAATATAACGAGGACTAAGCTTTCCTTTAACATTAAACCTCATTACACCCTTCATAGGCGATACCTTTAGAAAAACGTTCTCACCAACTTGAAATTCCAAATCTGACCTTCTTCTATCAAAGATAAGATTTTTGTCTTGACCGAGCAGCCTTAATCCTTTCTCTTATCATATCTACCATCGCACTGGTAGCTTCAATCATTTTTGGTCCTAACACTTTGCTTTCTCCAGTTTTGGTCCAATACAGAGGTGTTCTACAAGTGTTTCCATATAAAGCTTTAAAAGGAGCCATGCCTATTGTAGACTCGATAACTATTGTTATAGGCAAACTCAACCAAAGCTAAATGTTCATCCCAATTACCACTCATATCAACAACACACGATCTAAGCATATCTTCCAAAATCTGAATTGTCCGCTCGATTGTCCATCGATCGAGGGTGGTGAGCAAGACTCAAATTCAACGGGTTCCCAAAGCTTTCGCAAACTATTCCAAAATCTTGAAGTAAATCTAGGGTCACGATCAGACACAATACTCACAGCACTCCATGCAGACGAACAACATTGTCCACATAAAGCCTAGCTAACTTATCCATAGTGTGAGTGATCTTCATAGGAATAAAATGGGCTGATTTGGTCAATCTATCAACAATTACCCACACAAGTGTCATTACCTTTACTTGTTCGGGCAAACTAGTCACGAAGTCCATAGTAATGTTCTCCCATTTCCAACCAGGCAAGGGTAAGGGCTGCAATAATCCAGATGGAGGTTGTCGAACAGCTTTAACACGTTGACAAGTCTCGCACTTAGCTACAAAATCTTCCACATCAGACTTCAATCCAATCCACCAAAAATGTTCTTTCAAATCCTTATACATTTTTGTACCTCCTGGATGTACGGTAAAGATTGATTGGTGTGCTTCCTTCAAAATTTCCTTTTTAACTTCTTCAACTGCAGGCACACAAAGTCTTCCTCTAAACAATAACGCACCATCCATAGATATACTAAAATCATGGTCCAAATCAGAATTTAAAGAAATCTTCTCTATCTTCTCTTTCAATTCCGGATCCGAATCTTGCAAGGCAACAATTCGATCCCTAAGGGTGGATCTTGCTGTCATGGCTGAAAGCACAACATCTGAACCTTGCGAAACAACTTCCAATTCAAAATCTGAAATTGACTTCAACAACGACTTGCTCATAGCATTCAAATCTAAATCCTTCTTGTTACTTTTCCTACTAAGAGCGTCCGCAACGACATTTGCTTTACCAGGATGATACTGGATATCACAATCATAGTCAGAGACTAATTCCAACCATCTTCTTTGTCTCATATTTAACTCTTTTTGGGTAAAGAAATACTTTAAGCTCTTATGATCTGTGAAAATCGCAATCTTCTCACCATACAAGTAATGTCTCCAAATCTTTAGGGCAAAAACAACGGCTGCAAGTTCCAAATCATGAGTGGGATAATTCCGCTCATAAACCTTCAATTGTCTTGAAGCATAAGCTATCACCTTCCCATGTTGCATTAAAACACAACCCAAACCAATCTTAGACGCATCAAGATAGACGCGTCAGACCACCGGAATTATCGGGTATAGTCAAAACCGGGGCACTTGTCAATCTATCCTTCAATTCTTGAAAATTCTTCTCACATGCGTCAGACCAAACAAACTTCTCTTCTTTCCTAGTTAGCTTAGTCATAGGAGCAGCCAACTTAGAAAAGTTCTCAATAAATCTCCTATAATAACCAGCCAAACCTAAGAAACTTCTTATTTCAGACACCGTCTTCGGTCTTTCCCACTCGGCAACTGTCTTAACCTTGTCGGGATCGACACGAATACCTTCGGCTGAAACAACATGACCAAGAAATACCACTCTTGGAAGCCAGAAATCACACTTACTAAACTTGGCATACAACTTCTTATCTCTTAGTCTTTGCAAAGTAATACCAAGATGCTTCCGATGCTCTTCTTCGCTCTTTGAGTAAATCAAAATGTCATCGATAAAGACAATAACGAACTTATCTAACACATCATGAAATACTCGATTCATCAAGTCCATAAACACACAGCAGGAGCATTAGTCAAACCGAAAGGCATAACTCTAAACTCAAAATGACCATATCTTGTCCTAAAAGCTGTCTTACAAATGTCACTAGCTTTTACCTTCAACTGATGATATCCGGATCTCAAATCAATCTTCGAGAACACTGCTGCACCTCTTAACTGGTCAAAAAGATCATCAATCCGAGGCAGCGGATACCTATTCTTAATGGTCAATTTGTTCAACTCACGGTAATCAATGCACATACGCATACTACCATCCTTCTTCTTAACAAACAAAACCGGGGCTCCCCAAGGCGATACACTAGGCTGTATATAACCTTTATCTGAGAGTTCATTCAGCTGGTCTTGTAGTTCTTTCAACTCGGTAGGCGCCATTCTATATGGAGCTTTAGATACCGGAGCGGCTCCTGGAATTAATTCAATCGAAAATTCCAACTCTCTATCCGGAGGTAATCCTGATAAATCATCCGGAAAGACATCCTTGAAATCACAAACAACTTCAACTTCTTCAAGCTTCTTTTTCACTTCCTTGACTTCACTTTCAGCTGCAGCACTTTCCACTAATGCACAGACTTGCATCAAAGCGCACAAAGTCTTCTTACTAATTCTTCCTTTATCACCTTGAAATTCAAAGGCTGAATTTCTACTAATCTGAAATTGAATTTTCCTCGAAGAACAAACAATTACAGCCTTATGGGCTGTCAACCAATCAATTCCAAGAATCACATCAAAATCTTTCATGTCAAGAATCACTAAATCGGCTTTCAATTTCTTCTCACAAATCATAACGGGACAATCTTCTATCACTTTATCTAGTTTCACAACTGATCTAGTAGGAGTACTAATCATTAAACAACTAGACAAATTCTTAGGTATCAAGTCAGTCTTCCTAATGAATGCAGATGAAATGAACGAATGAGATGCACCCGTATCAAACAATACAAATGCAGGAATAGAAGCGCGATTAACAAAGTACCTGTCACAACTTCATGACTTGCATCTTGTTCAAGACTAGATATACTAAACACTTTTCCAGGCACCAGGGGCAGATACACTCTTTGCTACAAGAACATAGGGCTGATTAGGCTTCTTGGGACAAGTACGAGCAAAATGACCGGGCTGCTTACAAAAGAAACAAACCGGCGGTCCAACTGAAGGTACTACTACTGGAGGCTTCGGACCCATAGGTCGAGGATTCACATTCACTGACTTAGCACTTGGAACATTCGCAATTGGTCTGTTCCCACTGAATTGACGCTGCTGTCCAGCTGGTGAAAAACTAGCATTTTGGCTCACACTTCTAGGCTGAAAACTAGGAGTAGGATACGGAGTAGGCCTAACGAATCTTCTTTCCGAACGGTCAACCAAACCATTATTCCTTGGCTGCCACGTCCTTTGCACACGTGCACTTTCTTTTTCAGTTTCTTCAATCTTCTTCGAAACTTGAACTACCTGAGCGTAGCTCTCAATCGGAATCACAGTCAAATAAGCCTTGATTGCAGGACGCAATCCCTTGAAAAACTTCTTTGCCTTGGCACGATCAGGTCTTCGATTCAGGGGCAAAGTAAAATAATTCCTCAAACTTCGTTGATATTCCAAAAACGGACAAAAGTCCTTGAGTAAGGGCCATGAACTCAGCCTTCCTTTGCATCGCCATCGTCAGTGGAAATAGTTCTTACAAAATGCATCCTTGAAAATTTCCCAGGTTATTCCACCAACATGCAAGGTTTCCAAAATAGGACGAGTGGAGGTCCACCAAGCATCCGCTTCTTGCTGAAGCTCCGTTCGGCAAACAAGATCTTCTCGTGCTTCGTAACACTGCAAGTGACGGAATGCCTTCTCTAATTCCCTCAGCCACTTGTTAGGAAACAAAGTGTCCTTAGTAACACCAGTGAAAGAAGGCACTTGCATCTTCAGAAAACTTTCCATCAGACGAGTATGAGGAGTTCCAGCTAACCTTTCCGCATTAGGAACTGCGGTATGAGGAGTCCCATTCACACCAAGATGAGTCTCAAGATGAAGAGTCATGAAACCCGTCATCATCTGGTTGAACCGATTCGATCGCTGCCGCATGATGTTGCCCATGATGTTGGCAATATCACGAAAACCGTTCACTTCCGGAGCATTAGGTATACCGGTCGTATTGTCACCATCCACATTAGTGTGCTGACCAAGTACTACCATTAGGAGTATCTCCATGAAGTACTTCTTCCTCATTTCCAAGTACTATTAGAACCAATATTGCAATTCCTTAGTACAACCATTCTGCAAAAATCAAAGTAAGTCAAAAAAAAAAAACATCGAAAATTTCCAACATACCATCAATAACCACTTAACCTTAGTCTTAGCATATCCAAATAAGACTAAAAATCATCATTTTAATCATTAAAAAGTCACCCAAGAATTATATATCAAAATCCCAAAATTATCCCAAATTTCCAAAATTTTTCACCTTGGGTCGAGTGGCTGGGTCGAGTCTTCAATCCAACCCAAGCAGCCGACCCACGCAAACAGTGCGCAAAAAAACTCCTTAAAAATCACATTTTTCATTTCATTCTCACTTAAAAACACCAAGCTTCGTGGGAGAGCTCTAGGGCAAGGTTCTCTAAAGTCTTCAAGAGTCATTCTAGGCCATCTAACTTCAAGAACAAGTCTTCAACATTCTTGCAACACCATCTAAGGTAAAATCTCTCATTTCCTTGCTTTACAACTTCTAAACTGAGATGCATTCTTCCAAATATCATGATTTACTTGCTAGGATTGCTAGGAAACATGTCTAGGAATGTATAGGAATGTGTTCTAGGTGATCTTAATACAATGCCATGTCTTTACAACGCTTGCTATCGATCTCATGGTTTCTTGCTAACGATTTCTCAACCGAAAACCTTCTTTTGAAAATCTTCCCTCATTTTCAAACCACAAAGAGTTTTGCCTTCAAATCAATTCCTACATTCTTGCAATGATATGAAGAACATGCGTATCTAAATCGATTAAGCCAATTCCAAACTTCAAAAATCGCATTTTGACCTAATTTGAGAATTTTCCCCCTTTCTATGCTTGCTGAATTTTGTCCTTTAGATCATCAAATTGATAAGTTTTTCTCCAATAAAACATGCTAACCTACTATTCTAAGTATCATGCACATGCTAGTATGCTCAAACTGAAATTTCGCCAAAATCAAAAATTTCCGAAAAATTACGAAAATACCCTTCATGCTGAAATTTTGAAATTCTACTAATGTCAATTCTCTTCTTGTCTTCTTTACAGCTATATTGACATCATGCCTCCTCGCGGACGACAGGGTGGGAGGAGAGGCAGAGCTAGAGGTCAGGTTCCACTTTTGGAGCCGAGAGACGAAGTTAACCGCAGAGATCTATTCAGTACACCCCGAGCGGAGTACTTATATGAGGCCTTCTTTGAGCGGTGCCGCATTGAGTATGGCAGATTACTCAGGCTACGACAACTTACCACATTTCGGATCCGTCGAGATTTGATACGATGGAGTGGACGCATCTTTTACCGAGGATCTTCCAGCTTTATCCGGATTTAGTGAAGTTGTTCTATAGCAACCTTACATCAGTCGAGGAGGGTCGGAGACGAGGTCCATTCGAGTTGATCTTAGAGAGTCGAGTTCGAGAGACACGGATTCGATTTTCTACTAGCACATTGGCCGAGATCTTCAGAGTACCACACTATCCTCATGAGTGTGTATGGATACCGGCAGGGGCAGAGATAGATGCTTTCTTACTACCACATGAGCTTCATGAGATTTGCACCACACTCTGGAGAGATGACAGATGCTATATGCCACGGACCAGTGCACTGATGACTGATTCGGCTAGAATCATCGGTCGCATTGTAGGCCGCAACATCATCCCAAAGGCAGGGCATCACGAGAGAGTATCAGTGATGGATGCTCTACTGATTTACCGCATATATCAGGGTTTCGAGATTGATCTTTCCTTCATCATCCAAAACGTCATGCTAGAGGTCGTGACGTCACCGGGCGTAAGGAACCTTTGCTTCGGTCGTCTACTCACACTTGTCTTCCGGCATTTCGGTGTGAGGCTGGAGGATACACCGATGCAGAGACGATTGCTTGGCTATGCCATCGGAACCAGGACTATTCGGCAGATGCAGATTACTCAGACCGAGAGGTCAGATGATGATGATGGTCTTGAGACTGATGAGGATGATGATGAGTCAGATGATGGTGATCAGGATGCAGGTCCAGATACAGATGACCAGGCAGGAGATGACATTGAGATGCGTGAGGCAGATCAGGGTCATCAGAATATTCCCACATCATCACACTTTGAGACCGGAGGCCCTTCGCTAGCAGTTCCAGAGACTGCGGAGCTGTGTGCACAGATGCGCTCTATGACTTCCATGTTAGGGAGGATAGAGGCGAGACAGAGAGGATGGAGTCACAGTTGACTCAAGTTGTAGAGGATGTTAGAGCACTGAGAGAGCAGAGACAGTAGTCTTAGATAGATTGTACTAGGATTTCCTTTTATGTTTCTCAAATGTAACTTGTTGTAGAACTTTCCTAAAATTAATGAAGTTCACTTTTGTTTCACCATCTTATTGTACATTATGCATTTCCTTTGTTGTATTAAGTGATGTTTGTTAAATCAGAATTATTGTGTATTATTCAGAGTATATTATTCTTCACTTTTAAGTTTCTAATTCAAGTGTTCTATTATTCACTTCTAAGAATACTTGAGTCACTTTTGGATTTATGACTCAGGAATGTTCTATCATTGTTTCTGTGGTTAGGATTTCACTTGGAACTGTGGGCTCTGATACCACTCTGTCACATCCACCCAGCCGGTACCCTATCTGGCATACCCGAGTGTGTGATCCACAGTCCACAAGATCCAGTAGTTAGAGAAATCAACCTCCCACATTCACAACAATATAATCAAGAACAAGACTAAATCAATGTTAACAATATTATTCAAATGAATCAAGGTAAAGTAACGAGATATTCATCAGAGTGCGGAAAAGATACCAATAGATATATAAATCAAAAAGTAGAGTGAGGCGGAATCTCACTCCACGAGTACAAATGGAATGTAGTTCGAAAATCAAATGAGATTACAACCGATTCTAAAGACAAGAAAGAAAGATATAATCTAAACTAGAGTCTTTTCTACTTTATAAAGGATGTCCTCATAGACATAGACTTCATCGATGATGCTCAAACGCTCCCACCCTCCACAAGTAGGGCTAATCCCGGTAACAAGAGAGACCACTCGAGGGATCCTCACAAAGTAATCTTCGTAGTCGCCAGCACTTTGCGTATGGTACGCTTCTTCATCTTGCGCTTCCTCATATTGCGCTTCATAGCCATCAAACCTCGTAGAATAGTCTAACAAAAGATATTGTACAAAAAGGAATGAGTTTCAAAGAAACTCAGCAAGGCAAGTTATTCCATAATAGCATAAATAACATAGTATCACAAACAAAGCATAAGATGATATGATATGAGGCAACAATGTATGTATGAGTCTAACTCTATGTATGCTGGTCTCTATAGGCAGACATGCTTTAAGTCATAGCACCATACTTCTTTGGGTAGGTCTCATCACACAACGCCGGTTGGTAGTGGGTCCTTCATCCATCTTGGACAATCCATGGTTAGGGGTTAAGTCACCTCTCTCTCACATCACCGTTTGGCCTAAGTATTGGCGCATGTCAAGGTAAAGCCTAGCCCAATGCAAGTCTTCTACTTAGTCATATCAACTCAGATCCAGATACGTCCATTCCTCCCCTCTCGGGATCCTTTCCGGTATCCTTCACACTAGAGTCAGCGTATCCGACTCTCTCAAATACGGACTCATCAACCCTATAGGTCATCCACATATAGTAAACGGGAAGCTCTCATGTCCTCTCACGGGTTGGTTACCGGTCTTGAACGCCCATGAGCCCAAGTCTATCCATATGCAACTCTACCCACAAATGGTCCCCACAATGTGATTCATGTCCCCTCACGGATATAACTCACCGGTCTTGAGCACCCATGAATCCCCATTGCTACCACGGGTCGTTCGGTCTCAATACCCTTCCGATTCGGGTCTGATATAACAGGGGTATAACCTAGCCAAACACTGCTAGACAAGTCCTAGGTATGAAAACCAATAATCCGGGAAAGCGTCAAAGGGCAACATTGGAAATATCCCATACTACTCCCAATGAGGTCCAAGGACAGAAATGTCAAAAGGACATTCCCCAATCCCAAATCATACCTAAGCAATCACAATCATAATTCAGTCATATCATCCACGACAAATATCACATCATATGAAAGAGTATAATAAAACAAGATTAAATAAATAAGGAAACATACATGAGTAAGTATTCATACATAATCAAGTACATAAAGTAAATAAAGAAATAAGATCCTAATGTACTTGCAGCATTCATATCATAATAGAAACTAACATAACAGTAGCAAATCTAAGTAGTTCCCAAATTAGAAACTAAATCTATGCAAATCTATGTTAATATGGTAACAACTTTCCTTACCTTAAATAGATCCAAGAATATTGCAGACGAGCAAAAGGATGAATTCAAAGTTAGCAAATAATCCCTAAAATAGCATCACACAATCATAAGGAAGTAGTCCTAAAAGAATAAGCATGATTCGAATCAAATCGGACGAAGAAAACAGATTCTCATTGCTGCGGTGGTTGATTGGCTGGGTAGCATTGGCAATCGACCAGTACCGCCCAAGAGGCAAATCCGAAAGTAAAAAAGGGAATCTTGATCCGAAACCTATGCTACACAAACCGGAATGCGACGAAACTTGGAGGGATTGTCTAACACAGTAGTCTAAGCCTAGAAAGCATAATTTAGACATCAAACCACCATTAAAACATTACTTCCTAATTTAGAACCATAGTTTCTATTTTGGTAAAAATCATAGTTTTCATTGGAAACATGCTATGAATGAAAGAGATGAACTAGAGATGATTAGATCTCATTCTAGTACAAGAACACAGTAGATCAGAGGTATGAATAATCATAGAGAAGCATCTATAATGCTAGAATGAATCAAAATAGGAAATATTATCATAGTTTAAGAAGAAATCATAAGAATCATGTTAAGAATGAATGAGATGATCATAGTACAAGAGAATGAAAAGAGATTGTAAAGATATGACTACAAGGTTGCAGCATCTTCATCATAATCTCAGTTCAGAGATGAGAGTGATCATAGAAAGAATAAATCATTAACATAAAAGATAGATTACTAACCTTTAATTGAAGAACAAGAGAGAGAGTTTGCAAGATTGCAAGATTAGGTCTTCTTCTTCACTCTTGGAGGCTTGGAGATGGTTTCCCTTCGTTCTCTAGGTGTTATGGAGGCTAGGGATACTAAAATCACGAAGTCATGGGGTATATATAGCAAGATTCTCAAAACAGAAGATTCTGTTCGAGTTCAGCAACACTGGGTCGATTGGGTGGGTAGCATTGAGCACTCGACCCAAGCACTCGACCCAGGCTGACAGCAAAGCCAAAAATAGGGATTTGAGGGTCTTCCACTACTCGGAATCAAACGAAACTTTAAACACATATTCTATAACATACCTAGTATGGAAAAATGGCTTTAAATCATATCCCACCAAGCGTTAAGGTCATCAACTACTGTTCTCTTCATCAAGGTGCAGTCTCTTCTCTATATCCAACACTGACTTCAAGTATGGGGCATTATCTTCAATCTCCATAGGTTCGGAGTCGAACACTATATCATCTACCAATATGGCCCATAGTTGACTTTCACTTCTACTTCGGGTCTTCGGACCTACAATCAAAGAGTACCGGGGTAAGGGTGGGGGGGGGGTCTAAAAAATGGGGCCCCACTTCCTCCCGCCGCCCCCGGGTGGGGGGGGGGAGAACCACCGCCCGGGGGCTGGTCTTGGCCCGGGTTGGGGTTGCTGCCCCCCCTTCCCCATCCTTTTTTCTTTTTTTTTCTTCCTCCCTCCCCCCCTCCCCCCCCCCCCCCACACCCAACACGCAGACTAAGTTTTTTTTTTTTTTTTTTTCTCTTTCTTCTTCATTCTCTTTCCTCCCCCCCTCCCCTTCTTTTTTTTATCTCTCTCCCTATCTCCCCCCCCCCCGGGCCCCCCCCCTTTTCCCTTTATAATTTCATTTTTTTTTTTTACTTTTTTTTTTTTCTCCCCCCCCCCCCCCCTTCATAAAAAAGAAGATCTCTCCCCCCCCCAATTTCGGTCTCGATGGTGTTTACATTCCTTGAACTCC
The DNA here is from genome assembly GCF_041222555.1 of Hakea prostrata. NCBI lineage: Eukaryota > Viridiplantae > Streptophyta > Magnoliopsida > Proteales > Proteaceae > Hakea > Hakea prostrata. The sequence continues at coordinate 24,708,142 of NC_142603.1, forward strand.
TTATCCCCTTTGAATGTGCGTCCCGAGCTCAGTGAGTACGATCGAGAAACTTGGAGTTTGATTCCCACTGGAACTCCAATATATGCGGCCAAGTTAAAAATGGATGCAAGTCTTATGTTGTATGTTGTTGCTCCAGATACTAATGTACCCCCTTTTGTTGAAGAAAATGATCAAGATGTTCCTCCCTTAGAAGAAAATAATCAGAACATTCCTCTCCCTGAAGAAATTCTTGAAGTTGCCCCACCAGAACATAATGCTGTCAATCCGGAAGCTCTTATTGTAGCTGATCCCTAGATTGGTCATGGAGATCTAGAAAATATTGTCATGCATACTGGTTCAAATGATGCTGCCGTAAATGCAAATCTTGAGAATGTAATTGAGATAGTTGATCTTCAACCAGTCCCTAACCAGCTTGATGATACCATGAGTGTTGCTGACTCTGGAAATCCTTTCAATCCTGAGTGGCTTTTAAAAGAAAATCATACAGCCAGCCGCAATTGGGAGGTTGCCAGAGAGTGGGGCACAAAAGGCCGAATCCCCCGTGACAAGAGAAAAACTACTTGAATGTCTGACTCTGAGCTTTACTCTCACGGATGGGGGTAATAAATAGATCTTTCTTCTCATTCTTTTATTAAAATTGATTTACTATTGATCTAGTTATTTATTATGTTTAGTTTATATTGATTAACCTACAGATGTTTTGGAGCTGCCTTTAATGCATTTTCTGAAGTGTTGGAGAGGGAAAAAACTTTATCCCAAGAAAATGATGATCTAATCAAGAGGAATTTTGAGCTGGTCAATGAGGTACAAGAACTTTGAAGAAATTTGAACTCTTCAGAGAGAAGATTGACAGCAGCTGAATTTAGAGAAATTGATTTGGTCAATGATCTTGATGATTTGCACACTGATTATGAACTCTGCTCTGATCATTGTGCTGATTTGTAGGAAGAGATTTCTATGTTAAGAGATGTTGTTTCAAATTATAAGGATGAGCTTCTTCAGCTCGAAATGGTAAAGAATAATGCCCTTGAAAGGGCTAGGATTGCTACTGCTGATAGAGAGGATTTTAAGGAAAAGCTAACCAGAGCTTTGGTCTGGTCACAAAGTATTGAGAAAGAAAAGAATGAACTTCAGGAAAGGTTCAATGAGATTAAAAAGCTGAATACAACTTTAGAGTTGGCCCAAGAATATCATGTGAAAGCTTTCAGTTCAATTTTACAGGAAAAATCTGCTTTAGAGGATAAAAATGATGGTTTGGGATTAAGACTTAGTGAGGTGACAGCAGAAAGAGATAATCTTGAGGTTTCCCTAGGCTTGGTTTCCAAAGAAAAGGAAAGTCTTCACGCTCTTTTGGATGAAACTTTAAAATTCAAAACTTTACTGCATGAAGATTTGGAAGCAGAAAGAAGACAATTTGAAGCAGAGAAGAAAAGAATACAAAGTGAAAATCAGATTGTCTTAAATTCAGTCACCTCCTCAATGAAGGAAGTTGGAGATAATCCAGCTTTCCTCAAATTTTGCAAGAATATGGTGAAGGATTGCTCTGATCAAATCTTCTCAGAAATCCTCAAGATTCATCCTGATATAGATTTCAGATTGTTACCTCCATAATTTCTCCCATCCAGAACCTTTTTTGATCTTAGGAATTTGAGATACCCTAACTCTGATAGTTCATCAGAAGATGATTCTGACAATGATAACAGTGAGTCTTCCAGCCCTGGCCAAAATCATTCTACTAGTGATTCAGATAACAATGGTGATGATGACTCACCTTTCAAGATGATAAAGAAATTGTTGCCAATGATGCTGCTGATGTCGATCCATCTGATAATGTTGATCCATCTGCAAAATCACAAGTTTGAAGAAAACATTTCCTGTGTTTATGAATTTACCTTTTTCCTCTCTTTTGTTTACCTCTTTAGCATATGAGGTTTTTGAACTTGTCTATCTTTTATATTAATGAAATTTCCTTCCTTTCCTTTGCTCTTTTGGGCTTTGACAGAATAGTATCTTTTATAATATTGGCAATCATCTTTTGATCATCGCATATTTGATTGGATACATATCTCTGATCATACTTGTATTCTTCATTGACTTCTGATGAGATATACTTCTGAAGAGAAAATATTTGATAAAAACCTCAATAGCTGATCAAATATTCTCAAATAATGGTCTGCGGAAAATCTTTGAGCTTTCGATAAATAATCCTCCATATAACCTGATCCTTGAATTGTTTTATTGATTAATTCCATTGTTCTCAATCAAAAGGCTGCCTTAGAGAGATGGCTACTGGAGCTTGACTTCGGAAAGTCGGGATCATCCTCGGAAGGAGTGATCCGGGATCATCCTTGAAAGGAATGATCCGTGATTAACTTAGCATGACCTGGCTACCTGAGCTTGACTTACGTAAAGTCGGGACCACCCTCGGAAGGAATTATCCGTGATCATCTTCGGAAAGCATGACCAAGCCTCGGAAGGCTAGCTACTTGAGCCTGATTTATAAAAAGTCGGGACCATCCTCGGAAGGAATGATCTGTGATCAGCTTCGGGAAGCATGACCAGGCCTCGGAAGGCTGGCTACTTGAGCCTGACTTATAAAAAGTCGGGACACCCTCGGAAGGAATGATCCGAATCAGCTAGCATAATCACGCCACAGATGGCTGGCTACTTGAGCTTGACTTCGGAAAGCCGGGATCACCCTCGGAAGGAATGACCCTGAATCAGCGTTGAAAAGGCATGATCAAACCTCGTAAGGCTGGCCACTTGAGCCTGACTTCGGAAAGTCGGGATCACCCTCGGAAGGAATGATCTTGGATCAGCGTTGAAATGGCATGATCAGACCTCGTAAGGCTGGCCACTTGAGCCTGACTTTGAAAAGTCGGGATCACCCTCAGAAGGAATGATCTTGGATCAGCGTTGAAATGGCATGATCAGAAGACTGGTTTGCCAAAAATGTTCTTTGGATTAAAATGAAGAAGAAACTTCTGATGACCATGATTAATAAGATGATTTCTTCAAGAATACCAGAAAATCCTGCCTTCTTTCTATTGATAATATTTCTTGAGGTGAATTACATTCCACGGTCGTTTCAAACAACTCCCATGAGCATCCTTTAGCCAATATGTGTTTCTACTCACAGTTTTTGTTACCACATATGGCCCTTTCCCAGTTGCAGAAAGCTTTCCACAGTTTCTTGGATCTGATGCCGACTTCTTTCTCAAAACCAAATCTCCCACTCTAAAAGATTTAGATCTGACTCGGGCATTGTAGTACGCCGCTGTTCTCCTCTGATATTCTATATTGCGATATAAGGCTTTTTCTCTGACTTCATCTAAGAATTCAAGATTTGCCCTCAATCCTTCTTCATTAGCTATTGGATCAAATCCTTCATATCTGTTTGATCCCACCATAACCTCCACTAGAGCCAACGCCTCTGACCCATATGCTAGTCTGAAAGGTGTTTCTCCTATTGGAGTTCTGACTTTAGTCCTATATGCCCACAGTACATGAGGTAGCTCATCGATCCATAAGCTATTTGCTTCCTCTAGTCTCTTTATTCCCTGCAGAAGTGTTCTGTTGGTTACCTCAATTTGACCATTGCATTGAGGATATGCCACAGATGAGTGCTTGCATTCAATATGATAATCTGCACAAAATTCCTTGAATCTTTCATTGTCAAATTGTGGTCCGTGATCAGTAAGTAGAATCTTTGGCAGGCCATATCTAAATATGACATGATTTCTAAAGAACTTCTCAATTTGACTTGTGGTTGTGTTGCCAAGGCTTTTGCTTCTACCCACTTCGTGAAATAATCAATTGCGGCCACTACGAACTTTTTCCCTCCAGTTGTAACAGGAAATGGCCCTAACAAATCCATACCCCACATAGCAAATGGAAGGGGATTAAGAATTGATGTTAGTTGTTCTGCTGGCTGGCTCTGAATTGGTGTATGAATTTGACATTGATGACACCTTCTTACATACTCAATCGCCTCAGATTGCATGCGTGGCCAATAAAATCCTTGCCTTAGAACTTTATAAGCCAAAGCTTTCCCACCTAAGTGACTTCCACAAATTCCCTCATGGACCTCTAATAAAGCATATCGTGCATCAGATGGTCCCAAACATGTCAAAAGTGGTTCAGAAACTGTTCTTTTATATAATAGCTCATTCTTTAGAATAAACCTAGCAGCTCTTCTTTTCACCGTTCTGGCCTTTTCCCTATCTTCAGGAAGAATACCATCTTTCAGATACTGTACAATAGGATCCATCCAAGATACTTTTGCATCAATTTCCATTATCTCTAGTCCTAAATATGCTGGAATATCTAGCTCCTCAAAATATATAGTTTGTGGTATAGAAGTAGATTTTGCAGATGCCAACTTTGCTAGAGAATCTGCTTCATTGTTTTGATTTTGGGATATCCTCGTGATTGAGAATTGTGAAAACCACTCTTTACATTGCCATACCTTTTTAAGATAACTGACCATCCGATCATCCTTCGCATCATACGCTCCTAGAACCTGGCTGACCACCAGCTCATAATCACTTTTTACTTCAATGTTCTATACATAGAGGGATTTAGCCAATCGCAAACCTGCAATGAGAGCTTCATATTCTGCTTCATTGTTTGAAGCGTGAAAATTAAATCGAAGTGCACTCTGAATTACAAATCCGAACGGACTTTGTAAAATCACTCCTGCTCCTGATCCCTGAGAATGGTTTGACCCATCTACATGTAGAGTCCACCCAGAAGATGCCTTATTGGAATCTTTTTCCTCCTCCGGTGATGAAATACTTTCAACAATAAAATCAGCCAAAACCTGTGCCTTTATCGCAGTTTTGGGCTTATAATCTATATCATGTTCTGTTAACTCTACTGCCCATGATACCATTCTCCCCGCCAGATTAGGCTTATGTAGTATTTTCTTTAAAGGCCAGTTAGTAAGAACAATAATTGGATGAGCCTGAAAATAAGGTCTAAGCATCCTGGCTGCTATTATCAAAGCTAAATCCTGTTTTTCAAATTCCGGATATCTGGATTCTGCATCTAACAATGTATGACTTACAAAGTAGATAGGATTTTGAATAGTACCTTCTTCTCGAAGTAATACTGCGCTTACTGTTGCCTTCGAAGAAGATAAATATAACTGCAAGATCTCTCCTGGCTTTGGTCGAGATAGAACTAGTGGACTGGTCAGCCTCCTTTTTAGTTCTTCAAATGAATTCTGACAGTCCTCTGACCATTTGAATTCGTTGAGTGCATTTAGATTTTTTAACGCCTTAAAGAATGGTGTGCATTTGTCTCCTGATTTTGATATAAATCTGCTAATGCCGCAACTCTTCCTGTTAAACTTTGAATTTCCTTCATACTGCTGGGTGCTGTCATATTCAAAATGGCCCTGATTTTTTCTGGATTTGCCTCAATGCCCCTCTGTGTAACCATATAACCAAGGAATTTTCCAGACGAAACTCCAAATGCACACTTTTCGGGATTGAGCCTCATTCCATTCCTTCTGAGTACATCAAAGCACTCCCTTAGATCAGTGAGATGATCGGATCTGAATTGACTTTTTACGAGAAGATCATCCACATAAACCTCCATATTCCTTCCAATCTGATCAGCAAACAACTTATTCATTGCCCTTTGATATGTTGCACCAGCATTTTTTAATCCGAAAGGCATCACCTTATAACAATAGCTTTCCCGATTGGTCATGAATGTTGTGTGGGGTTGGTCCTCCTTCTTCATTAGAATTTGATTATAACCAGAATAAGTGTCCATAAAGCTTAACATTTGCTGACCTGATGTAGCATCGATCAACTGATCAATTCGTGGCAAAGGATAGCAATCCTTGGAACATGCCTTGTTCAAATCATTATAATCTACACACATTCGCCATTTTCCATTATGCTTCTTCACCATTACCACATTTGCTAGCCACTTGGGACACTCAATTTGCTTTTCTGAGCTTGTCCACTTCAACTTTAATTGCGTCATGTTTTTCTGATGAGAAATTCCTTCGCCTCTGTTTCACTGGCTTGATAGATTTATCTATCCAAAGACAATGCTCCGCCACTTCTCTGCTTAAACCCGACATATCTTGTGCTGACCAAGCGAAGACATCTGCATTTTGCTGAAGAAATTCTTTTAATTGCTCCTTATCCTAAATGCTCTGATCAGCTCCTATCATGGTTCCTTTCTCCGGGTTCTCCAAACCAAAACAAATCTTCTCCAGCTTTTCTACTGGTTCACCTCTTTGAATTTTTTCTTCATCCCTATTATCCATAACTTCCATAGTAAGAGCTAGTGCCTTACCTTGTGCCTTCGAATCTTTCAGAAAGGTCGTATAGCTTTGCCTTGAAGTTTTCTGATCAGATTTGCATTCTCCAATACCTCCTTCAGTTGGGAATTTGACCTTCAAATGTCTCGTCTAAACTACTGCCCCAATAGCATTCAATGTTGGTCTCCCCATAATTATATTGTATGCCGACAGACTTTTTATCAACAAGAATTTAATAATTGTAGTTACCGTTTGTGGATGTGTTCCTAGTGTTATTGTTAACTCCACAGTTCCTTCTACCGAAGTAGATTCTCTAGAAAATCCAAATAGTCTTGTACCGCAAGGCTTTATCTTGACTGTATCCAACTTCAATAGCTGAAAAGCTTCATAAGACATTATGTCTATAGAAGATCCAGTATCGACTAGAACCCTGTGAATATCCCTGTTTGCTACCTCAACGACTACCACAATGGCATCATGTGGTTCCTGAATTCCTTCCATCTCCTCCTCCGTGAAAACAATTTCCTTCATGAGATTCGACAGCACTTACATACCTAGCATGTGCTTTAGACTTTGAAATTGAATTCAAATCTAAGCTCCCCAAGATGGACATGACTGGAGACTGCTTCTGTTGAACTTGCTGATTTTCCTGTTGTTTAGCATTTTCATCTTGAGAGTTATATTGAAAATCTCCTTCGGTCGGTCTTCCCTCGTTGGTGTTTGGTTATTCCATCTTCTTGGCTGATCAACAACATTTCTTCTGTTGCCTCCATTTCTCCTTTGAACAAAATTGATCCAATCTCCCCTGACTGATTAATCGTTCAATTTCATTTTTCAAAATTCTGCAATCATCAGTATTATGACCATGATCCCTGATATCTACAGAATCTATTCGGATTCCTCTCGTCCGCCTTTGCTATCATTGGTAATGGCCATTTCACAATTCCCTGATGTTGAATTCGCATCAGAATTTCTGACCTTCTAGTATTGAGAGGAGTATAGTTTTCCTGGAATGTTCTTGGAATGTCCCTTCTGAATTGACGATCAGGAACATTTCTTGGAAAATTCCTGCAATTCCTCCGATCTCTCTAATCCCTCTGATCAAATCTCATGACTCCATCCTCTTTCTTTCTACTTCCATTGCCATCAATTTCCTTTCTCGCCTGAAGAATGTCTTTCATATTTGCATACTGATTACATCGAGTCGTCAGCTCTGCAATATTTGCCGGCTTGTTCATGATCAGAAATTCTAAAAGATGCTCATCTGTCACACCTCTAAACATAACATCATACGTCACTGCTTCATTCAAGTTCTTAATCTGAATCAATTCTTGATTGAACCTCTTCATATAACTTCGAACTGATTCCCCTGATTTTTGGCGAATTGCAGCCAAATTATTAACAATCTTACTACTCTTCATACTACTTTGGAATCTCGACAAAAATATTTTCGTCAAATCTTTGAAATCTTTAATGGAATCCGGTAGTAAATTGAAGAACCAAGTTGTTGCAGATCCTTTCAAAGAAGATGGAAATGATCGACACTTTAAAACATCAGAGTTACCTGCCAACATCATAATAGAATTGAACTGAGCTAGATGCTCCATTGGATCTGTGCTTCCATCGTACATTGTGAATGTCGAAAGTTTAAAATTGTGCGGCAATGGTGCTGACATAATATCTTTAGCAAATGGATTTTGATTCATCACTTCCTCAACTTTTTCTCCACCATGTTTGTTCGCCATTCGCTGAATCTGATTGTCAAGGATACAAAATCTTTTACTGGTTTCCGATCCATGAACTCCAGATCTGCTACCTTCTAATCTTCTTATTTCTTTTTTATCTCCCCAATCTCCAACACTTCTACTCTTTTTACTTTGAATATGATGCAATCGATCATCTTTGGATGATCCTCGATCTTCAAATTCTAAAGGAATATAATTCGGATCCACACTTTCTCCCTATCCTTCTTTGAGAATTGATCTTCTTTGGCTTCCTCCTGACTTCTGAATCTAAGAATTCGGAACAGAAAATGTATCAGCTCGGGGAAAGAGTTCGAGATTTACTAGCTGATGAGATCGGAGCTGTCCCTTCTAGATGAATTCCAATTTGTTTGATGAATGTCCTCATCAGATTTTGAGTCTCCAAGATTTGATGTTGCATGCTTTCAAATCGTTCAGTAATTTCATTCGGATCCAGTTCCAGATGAGATGCCGCCAACGTGTCTGCTAGTTGTTTCTCTTGTCTTTCGAATATTTCAGTAGGATGAGGTGATCGATCCTCACTCATCCTCTGCCTTTGTCGAGTCTGCATCGTCGGAATTTGTGGTACTGGAATCGTTTCTCTTGTTCTTCTTTTTGGATTTACTCTTCTCGGTTCCCTCTGGCTTGTTTCTGCCATTTCTATCGGTAATCCTTCTTCCCGCTTAGGTGATTGAGCCATAGCCTCTACTTTGAACTTGTTTCGGGATTATGTTCCCACAGATGGCGCCAAAATGTTGGTGCTAAAATTGCCGGAGGTTTGAACAGTCTCCTTCGCAACGAACTCCTCAGATTTGGATTGATCTGGTTGACTTGATCATTCTGTCAGTCTCTCGATCATTGAAAAAAAAATGAGAAAAACACTTGTTAGAGACGGAGCCGATCGTCTTGATCGGTGTCGCGTCTCCGATGATCTAGTCGACTTTTTTGAAGAAAGTTCTTTCGAGCTCCGAAGGAGCTTCAGAGCTATTTTAATGGAGTGAGGTCAAGTTATGATCTAGTGTCTGTGCTTTGAGAGAGACTTTCTTTTCTGGAATGACCCTTTTGCTTTTATATGAATTTTCCCGCTAGTAATGCCTTTTCGATCATGACCGTTAGATCATTGCTTCCTTTTGGGTGATGTTGATCATCCCTTCTTTATTCCTTCGGTTGGGTCCATGAATTACTCCATCTTTGATCGAACCCGGTCAAGTTGGCTAAACCGGTATAAACCGGAGATGGATACTTTAGTCACAACAAATATAGCTTCTTCTTTTTTATATCATATTCTTACATTTTTCTAATTTCTCGATGTTTAGCTTCTTATGATGCAAGAGCTGAGATAATATAAAGAAATGGGTAATACAATCTGATGACGATGAAAATGAATAGTGAAGGAAGAAACTTGGAGAGGGTGGCATTGTTCATGTCTTTTATATATAAAAGTATATTATAAGGAGAAACTAACATTGGATTGAGGTAAGGAACTAACAAGTGTGGATGGAAATTCAGCCCATTAGCTACTTGACTTATTCTTGTATGTTGGGAAATACCATGTCAGCATTGCCACATCAGTCTCCATTAGTTTGATGATAACAAACACGAAATTACTAATAGCCATATCAAGTTATGATTGTTCAGTTATTATGAAAGCAAGTGGACCAAACCCAACTTATTGGACCAAACTCACCGGATGTCAAAAGTAAAGGCCAAGACCAAGCCAAGATGGACATGACGTCTAAGTCAAGATGAGCATGAGAATGGAATACAAGAAGACTCAAGAACATCAACGATCATCAACTCAAGCTCAAGCAAGAAAACTTAGCAAATTAGGACTCAAGTCATTTTATGTACACTCATATGTAATTGCACTCAAATATACATATATCATGTCATGAGACTGACCTAGGACATATTGGGAAAGTGTATGGGGCTTAGGGTTGGCTAGAAATACCAAAAACCCAACAAGTCCCTGAATGCAAATTATTGTGCACTCTGTGCTATAGACAGACGTCCGTCTAATCCAGACAGTCGTCCGTCTAGTCACAGAGTGCCAGACGAAAATCCGTTTGGCAATTGAAAGCCAGATGGATGACCGTCTGACCATACGGACATTCGTCTAGTTTAAAGTATGCCTAAACGGCTACTTTTTAATGGATACTTTCAAGATGGAGCTCCATATGATTCAAATGGATGTCCGTCTAGACTGAAATATGGACTAAAAAATTGTCCGTTTTCTATCCGTTGGGGGTTGGGCTACGGCACTAAAGGCCATCTATATATGCCCAATTCACCCCATTTGAGACCTAAAATCCTGCAAATTGATCAACTACTCCCCAGGTACTCTCAAGCTCTCAAGTTATAAGAAATCAATTAAGTTTTGTCTCTCATCCTCTTTAACCTTAAAGAACACACCAAGGTGTTAAGCAAGCTTGTAGAAACCAAGCTTGAGGTGATTGAAGGAGTTGGTGGTACATTCATTTCTATTGAAGCATACACTCTCATTGCATCACACTCACACAAGAAGTAATGTGTCACACCTCTTGTTAGGTAACATCCTGTTATTGTATATTGTTTGTCTTCAATTCTAAGTCTAGGTAGACTAGAATTGGTTTTGGGTGCTCTAGCCCGTGAACACGGATAGTTTGGGTACTCTTACCCGTAAACAAAGATTGAAGAAGGTGCACTTGCCCTAGGATAAACAAAGATTGTAAAGGGTTCTCTTAGCCCGTAACAAAGATTGTAAGGGTTTGATTCTCTACCCACCGTATTGAAAGAGAATCACTAGTGGATATCTCTCTTGAGGCCAAGAGAGGAGTGGACATAGACTTGTAAAGTCGAACCTCTATAAATTCTTGTGTTGTGGTTGTTTGTTATTGTTTAATTTCATTTGTGTTGGTGCAACCTAGAGGGGGTGAATCAGTTCTAACTAGTGGATTGTCCCAATTTTTTGGTTTGATTGCAAATTTTAAGATAAATTGAAAATTCAAATGAAATTAAACAATACCAAAAAACCACAACACAAGAATTTATAGTGGTTCAACTTTACAAGTCTACATCCACTCTTCTCTTGGCCTCAAGAGAGTATTCCACTAGTAATTCTCTTTTAATACAATGGGTAGAGATCAAATCATTTACAATCTTTGTTAAGGGGCAAGAGCATCCTTTACAATCTTTCTTTATCTTAGGACTAGAGCACCCTGATGGGCAAGAGCACCCAACTAATCTTTGTTCACAAGCAAGAGTACCCAAAATCAATTCTAACCAACCTAGACTAGAATTGAAGACAAGTAAATACAATAAATGATTAGAGATTACATAACAAGGGGTGTGACACTTTACCCCTTGTGTGAGTGTGGTGCAGTGAGGAATGAATGCCCAAATGATATGATTTGCACCACCAATAACCTTCCAATAAAAAGCCTTCAATCACCTCAAGTTTTGCTCCAATGAGCTTGCTTAAACGCCTCGGTATGTTCTTCAAGGGTGGAGTAAGGGTGAGAGGCAAAACAAGTGTTTTCCTGTAATTTGACAGCTTGATAGTGTTTGGGGAGTAGTTGATCAATTGTCAAGGTTTAGGCTCTCAAATGGGGTGAATTTGGCTTATATAGATGGCCTTCAAGTACCTTAGCCCAACTTCCAACGGATAGAAAATGGACAAGTTTTAGCCCACATGGACTGTCGTCTGACTCAGACGGACATTCGTCTCATTTAAAAAGTAGCCGTTAAAATTTAGCCGTGGTAGATTTTTAACCAGACGGAGCTTCGTCTGACCAGAAGGAAGTCTGTCTCAAACTGAGCGTCGTCTGATCAGACCGCAGTCCGTCTCAGACGGAGCTCCGTCTGAACATATGGAATTCCATCTGGAGCTTCGTGATCAGACGAACGTCCATCTAAAGCACATATTGCACAGTTAGGTGCAAACAAGGACTTGAATGGGTTTCTGGAATTTTCTATCCAATCCTAAGCTTTATACACTCTCCTAACATGCCCTAGGTCAGTCTAATGACAGATATGTGAATAATTGAGTGCAATTACATATGAGTGTACATGAAGTGACTTAAGTCCTAATTTGCTAAGTCTTCTTGCTTAAGCTTGAGTTGATAATCATTGGTGTTCTTTGAATCTTCTTCTACTCCATTCTTCATGCTCATCTTGACTTAGACTTCTTGTCCATCTTGGCTTGGTCTTGGCCTTGACTTGAGCTTAGGCATTTGGCATTGAGTTGGATTTGGTCCACTTGCTCTCATATTTAACTAGACAAACACAACTCAGTATAGCCATTAGTAATTCAAGTTTGTTATCATCAAAACCAATGGAGGTTCATGTAGCAATACTGACATGGCATTTTCTAACAATTTGAATTCTCAATTTTTCTTGAAATTGCAATTAAACTAAAAAATTTGGACAATCCACTAGTTGCAAGCTAATCATCCCCCGTCTAGGTTGCACCAACAATTGGTATCTGAGTGGGAGTTCAATTTGAAATTGAAATCAATCTCTAAAAGAGTAAAAGATTATGGCCTTTCCTTTTGACCAAGTTCCCTCAAGAACTGAAGGACTTAACACTTCTAGACCTCCATACTTTGATGCAGAAGGTTTTTCCTATTGGAAAAATAGGTTTGAAGATTTCGTTTGTGCACATAACTCCGATGTTTGGGACATCATCACATGTGGACCAAATGAAAATTTTAAGCTAGATGAAGATCGAAACAAAATGCCCAAACGGAAAGCCAAGTGGACTTCAACCGACAAAGTTAAAATTCAATTCAATCGTAAAGAAGTGCAAGAGTCTACAATAGATGTGGAATTTGCAAAAATGCCAAAGAAAAACATTGATACATTAGTGGTCACATTTGAAGGGACTGACGACAACAAAAAGATGAAGTTACATGTCTATATGCTTTAATATAAAGACTTTAAAATGTTAGATGATGAGAATATTACTTCTTTATTCAGTAGATTTACTAACATTGTTAACGAGTTGCATAGCCTTGGAAAGCACTTCACAAATGAAGACAGGACAAGAAGAATCCTAAGAGTTCTTCAACCTTCACGGAGACCCAAAAGGACCGCAATTCAAGAAGTGGAAAATTTATCAAAAACCATCCTTGATGAGCTTATGGGGTCTTTGCTTGCTCATGAAGCAGAGCTTGAAGAAGACAAGCAAGTTCAAGCAAGTGTGCAATAGGATCGAAGGAAGGAGTCCATCTCCTTAAAAAGTGCCACTAAGGAAGAAGAAGAAAGTGAAAGTGAAGTGCTTGAATGAAGAAAAGAAGAAAGCCTATATGACCAAAATATCCTACATCACAAGTGATGATGAAGAAGAAAAGGAGGAGACCGATGAAGAAAGAATCAACATGGCTCTAATGGCAAAGTCCAAGGAAGAACAAGAAGACCTTGAGGTAAATTCTTTCTATAGTCTTAATTCCATTAACAATAGTGATAGGGGCTTAAATGAAACAAATGACATGGATAGGGACAACCTAATTGAAGTCTTGTCCAAAATAATTAAAGACCTTGAAAAAGGCTATTAAGGGAGAGTTTGTTGTCATTTCTTTTATGCATTAATTTTTGGGGAGAAAGCATATGTGAGGAGAGCATGTCGTCATTTATATTATGCATCCATTTAGGGGGGGGGGGAGCATATGAAAGGGGAGAGTTATTTGAGGGAGAGCATTCCATGCTTTTTTCATTTTTGTTGATGACAAAGGGAGAGAAATTTGGGGAACATAAAGATATATATGATGTTTTATGCAATGTTCCATGATTGGGGGTATTTAGGGTACTTCATAGTGATATGCCTTTCCGGGGGCATTTGAGGTACTTCATGCATAAGTGATGATTTTAATGTCGATAATGATCATATGTTCTATCACTTGTGTGTTTGTCATCATAAAAAAAGGGGGAGATTGTTGGGAAATGCCATGTCAGCATTGCTATATAGCCTTTTATTAGTTTTAATAATAACAAACACAAAATTACTAATGTCCACATCAAAGTGGTGATTGTTCAATTATTATGAAAGCAAGTGGACCAAATCCAACTCATTGGACCAAACTCACTGAATGTCTAACGTAAAGGCCAAAACCAAGCCAAGATGGACATGAAGTCTAGAGTCAAGATGAGCATGAAGAATGGAGTACAAGGGGACTCAAGAACATCAATGATAATCAACTCAGCTCAAGCAATAAGACTTAACAAATTAGGACTTAATCACTTCATGTACACTCATATGTAATTGCAGTACCAAGTAAATCACACATATCATGTCATTAGATTGGCCTAAGACATGTTAGGAAAGTGCATGAGGCTTGGGGTTGGCTAGAAATACCCAAAAACCCAATCAAGTCCCTGAATGGACTTACTATGCCCTCTATGCTATAGGGGACATCCGCTTGGTTAAAGGTAGGCCTTAACGGCTACTTTTTAACGGATACTTTCCCGGACGGAGGTGCGACAGGGACCGAAATATAGACTAAAAATCTATCCATTTTCTATCCATTGGGGGGTTGGGCTAAGGCACTCAAAGGCCATCATATAAGCCCAAGTTACTCCCATTGGAGACCTAGAACCTTACAAATTGATCAACGTCTCCCCAAGTACTCTCAAGCTCTCAAATTACAAGAAACCAATTGGGTTTTGCCT